>NC_090265.1:105870643-106172643 GCF_040414725.1 Anabrus simplex | reverse complement strand
ATCTTCCTAGATTATTTACCATGTGACAAGTGGAAATATATATTTAGGATATAATTAGTATTTTCGAGTCTAATGTTTGCGGACAAATGAAAAATGATCATTATCAGATAGTATGCATGCAATAGAGGCAAGTGTACCAATTCAAGATTTTATGGGAGTTTAGACTGGTGTAGGCCAACTAGAGACATTTATGTCGTAAGATGACAATCTATTTCAATATGTGAATGTATATAATTACATAAATATGTAATCCACTTCGATGCAGAGTATTTATTCACGAAGTACACATATGTCGTTCAAGCTCTTTTCTCCGATGATTAATCAAAGCAGGTTTGGGCAAAATGTGATAGGTACTCCGTGTTCAACGGACTTTCAATGGAATCATTCACTTTGGACTGATCCCTTGTGAGAACATATATTCAAGGCTGAGCCAATCGATTGATTTTGTGCAGTTTTGAAACCACACTACCACACTTCAGTGAAACAAAATGCACTCTCTTCTGCAACAGGGAAATGCTCCAGCATATCGGTCAAGTTAACTCAACAGGAATTCCTATTATTAAATATATTAGAATAACAACCACATTCAGCACATAGTTCAGGTATTGTAACGTCTGAGAACTGTAATTTTTGGGATTATGGCATCATCTTCTTTAGGATGATGGCTTGAAAATATTTCAAATGTAGGGAATACTCGAGCAGTCTGTTAGATCCAGATCATGAATATGGGTTATCAAGATTTAATAACCATTAATATTAATAACTTCATATTTGGTTGTTCATCAGATTAAATAAAATACTAGTTACAGGAATGTAATCTTCAATGAACCTAACACATGTCCAGAGACCCACATTCTCTCGATGCAAGATAAACATCCGGCATCCTGTTGTCTACTCTGTAGTTATTTGTGCACTTATAGAGAGACATTCAAGTAAGTCACAAAGTGAACATGACTCCTGGAGATTAGTTTAAGGTCACATAACATCGGAATAATTTGCGCAGCATATCATGCAGCCCCAATGTGGTCTCTGCTGCCATATGAGGTAGAACTAAGTTCTCAACGTAGCACTTCGTACTATAATTACAACACTGTATCTCTAACACTAGTCGTAGTCTTTCCACGCAGTTGACCCATATTTTACGGAGAGGATATACATAAAAATATTGGTGTGAAGTTCACTCAGACTTCTGGGTATGGTTGGCAAAAGAAGTGGAATAATTCTAATGTCAGTGATTTCCTGAATGGTTTTACACGTTTCCCCACTTCCGTATCAACTGACTGGTGAAGTGCAATGTAACACAGAGGGCAGTGTTACTCCCTTCTATATTACTGGATTTAAACATTTTCCATGCCTATATTTAATAATTACTATATGTTTGAATTCGTTTGATTATTCAATAATACATCATTTATAACTTAAACGATAACCATGCTTAGTGACAAAGTCTTACAGAAAGAAACACCGTGTTGAAACGGGAGTTATAAACGGCAAATTTTCCTTAAACACACTAGACCAGTTCCTAGATGAGGAATTTTAGGTAATGAATTGGTAATTCAGATAGAGCTGCCTCGCAGCCTCACTGAGTTGTCATACAGACAGCGTACTTGCAAAACAACAACTAGAAAGTCTTTTTTTGCTACCGGCTTTACGTCGCACCGACAAACTAGAAAGTTAAAATAAGGCCCACTGTACAAAAATGACATACGAGTAATTTATATTTGATATCCGCGTAATAATATTTTCATTCTTTACCTTATTTTTAAACATTTCTGAGAAAGTTTCGTATATTTTATCCTCCAACCTCCACACATACGTTAAGTTTACTCAATAGAAACTTTACACATTTTTACAGAAATCAGAATGAAACAGAACTTTTACTTCATCCTCTAAAATATTTGTAACCTAAGAACAATTTATACTACGGGTTTCTCCTTTCCACGTCAGAAACCAGTAGATCATAAGTAATGATATCTTACTTCTCCTTTAGTCCAGTTTGACAGAACATATGTATGCAAAATAGACGACCTCAGTTGCGTAATCTGTTGTTGTCTATTGCTACCAAGATAGCTGATTCGTTGCTAATTGAAGTCAGTTAATTTTAAGAGTAAATGCAACAAGTCAGTGTTGCCGGCTTCCAGAATGTTAAATAATTCCTGCGGTACAAACTTCCATCATTTCAATTTCTCTTAAATATTTTATCACTTCAAACGAAGGAAATTAAAAGAAACAATTACTTATACATATTTATATATATGATATATTTACACGTTCTCATATCCTAGTTCCACAATTTCAGTTCCTTGTTCATTTGAAATACGGTACATAAAGTAATTACAATTTTTACATTATATTTTATACTGAAGACAACTTCAACTTTCCCTCTACTATAGGGCCTATAGTGTTTCATGTAAAGTCTACGTAATTAGCCAATCATATAGATCAGATTCACTGTGGTTTTCTAAATTTTCATTGTATGAATAGTATCTTGTAAATTTATTTGTAATGAAAAACGAGCAACGTCAATTTGGTTCAATTATGTATCCCGCCTTCGTGTCAAGAAATATATTTAAATCAATAAATAAAATCTCAGGAAGAAACACGTTGTGATATTCTCATCGTCACCGCCACATTCAGATGAAGGCAGGAAGTGCTAGCGTGGAGTTTCGTATCTTCCTTATACTTCTTTTGGAGTGCATTGTGCTGTTTCTTGTGTATTTCTCTCAGGGAACGTCATTTTCTTACTCTTTCCTGCACGTTGGCTCGTTTCTATCTTATCGCACCAAACGATCATCTCATTTTCGTAGCTTTACTGAAAGCCTGTGTGTTCTGGTTCCTTTCTTCTTTCTTTCTTTTTTCCTTCCTTTCTTATGAAGGCTCATTTTATCGTCGTGTTTTCTGTCGTTCGATTTTTAAATTACATTGATGTATTCTTGGTGTGGTAGCCAACATGAAGCGAAGGTTTGATTCGTATTCATTATATGATGAATTTTAAGTTCGAGAATATGAGTCTGGGTGATTTGATTGAAACCCTATTTGCATTCGTACGTAATTAACAATGGAAGCTTCGTTTATATCTCATATACGTAAGATAAGCCTATTTCCATTCCTATCAGATCAAGTCATCAAGATCAAGATCATCATATATGAGCAGTGGAAGTTTACTGCAATGAACAAATGAAAAATACATTTCTGTTGTTTTTTCTGAGTCCTACTCATTTCCTGCTCTTCTTGATAGTATTATTGTTATCCCTCATTCTTCATGTCTATTTAGCATGTAACGAATAATTGCCTTTGGTACTCCTTCCATGACGAGTAGTGCTAAGGGCTTAAGCGACGGTCAAGTATTCCCTTCGGTATTTTCCGGACGGGATGTGTGAGTCAGACCGGATACTTCCCAGCCTGCCTGGACGTTACGGCCGGTCTTTCCTTGCATTGTGCTCTTTGTCCGGTTTCCCCGTAGTCCTTCTAGAAGGAGAAACGGGAATGTTTTAATCTTTTATTGAATCATCTGTAATTAGGAATATATCCTGTTGATGATACGTTTATCTACCTACCTATCTGTGCATTCACCTATCCGTATCTCGAAGATTACAGTACTTCACCAGCAGGATATGGAAAGTATGTTAGCCTCGAGTGGGATTTGGACAGCAGTAGTGCTGGCTATCGTCGGAGCTGTAGGTGTGGTGGGTGTCCCACGGGAATCAGCGGCACAATATCGTCGTCTTGGAGTGTTGCGGAGTACTGTGTGTGTACTGCCGTGAAGTACTGTGTGCAGTTCTGTGTGTGTACTGCCGTGGATTACTGAAGGGTATATTTTGTGTGGACTGCCGTGAAGTACTGAGCAGAGTTCTGCATGTGTACTGCCGTCGAGTGTTGTGTGTGTACTGCCTTAAATTACTAAATGCTATGTGTTTAACATCATAGAACACTGAATGGAGTACTGTGTGTATGTACTGCCGTGGTGTACTGTGTACCGTCCTAGAGTGAGGGTAAGGAACAGTTGGTGTCAATACAGTTGGAGCAGTGTTAATTAAGTGTTTAGTACTGTAGTAATGCCCCCACTGTTTAGTTGTCAGCGTTGAAAAGTTCACTCTGTGGAGGGGTCATGTGAAATTAATGGGTCAGAGACGGACTTCTCTGAAGTCGAGCCACGGAACCGTCGATGTGCGTCGTGGTTGCTAACAGAATATGTGTTCGAACTTGTCTGTATGGCAACTGTTTTGTTAAGCGACTGAGCGTGAGAATCGACGTGAATGGTGAGCTGTGCGGTGTGCAAAATATGCATGAAGAACATCGTGAAAAGTGGGTATTCATCACTGGACAAACAGCATCCTTGAGATCATTCACAAATGTTTAACTATTGTTTTACTGAAATCAATCGATATACATAAAAACGTAAGACATTGATTATTTTGGCGAACTGATGACGAAACTTGACGCGTACTCCGGTACTGTACTAATGGCCATTTACAATATTTTAGCTTTGGTATATGTTTGTCTCCTTGACTGTTTATTTGAGTTCTTATAACTAAAAAACTAGACACTTTATCTGACCCTGTAATAATTAAGTGGGGAATTCCTCAAGGCAGTATTATTGGACCTTTATATTTTATTATACACTAGCATGTAGCCGGTAGTACAAAAGGAATGAAAGAGGAGTCGGCTGGTTGAATTCTGCACCGATCATAATTTAGTCCTTGCTAATACTTGGTTTAAACACCACAAACGACGGCTTTATACGTGGATGAGACCTGGAGACACTGGAAGGTATCAAATAGACTTCATTATGATTAGGCAGAGATTCAGAAACCAGGTGTTGGTTAGAAAATTTTCCCAGCAGCAGAGGTTGACTCTGACCACAACTTGTTAGTCATAAAATGCCACCTGAAGTTGAGGAAATTCAAGAAAGGAAGGAGTGTTAGAAGATGGGATGAAGACAAGTTGAAAGAAAAAAGTGTAAGGGACTGTTTTAAGGAACATGTTGCACAAGGACTAAGTGAGAAGGCTGAAGGAAACACAATAGAGGAATAATGAACAGTCGTGAAGAATGAGGTCTCTAGGACTGCTGAAGAAATTCTAGGAAGAAGGGAAAGATCAACTAAGAATCAGTGGATAACTCAGGATATATTGATCATGATTGATGAACGAGGAAAGTACAAGAATGCATAAAATGAAGAGGGCATAAAATAATACTGGCGATTAAATAATGAAGTGAATAGAAAGTGCAGCACTGCTAAGGAAGAATGGCTCAAGGAGAAGTGCAAGGTTGTTGAAGGTTTTATGGTCGTAGGAAAGATAGATGCTGCATACATGAAAATCAAGGAAACCTTTGGAGAAAGGAAATCTAGGTGTATGAATATTAAGAGCGCAGATGGGAAACCACTTTTAGGGAAGGAAGACAAGGCAGAAAGATGGCAGGAACATATACAACAGTTGTATCAAGGTAATGACGTAGATTATATGGCTCTGGAACAAGAAGAGGCTGTTGATGCTGATGAAATGGAAGACCAAATTTTGAGGCTAGAATTCGACAGAGCTTTAATAGACCTAAAGAGGAACAAGACACCAGGAATTGATAACATTCCCACTGAATTACTGACTGCCTTAGGAGAAACCAGCATGGCAAGGTTATTCCATTTAGTGTGTAAGATGTATGAGACAGGAGCAGTGCCATCCGATTTTGGGCAGAATGTAGTTATACGTACTGGTACTGACAAGTGTGAACACTACCGCACCATAAGTTTAGTATCTCATGCCTGAACAATTTTAACACGTATTATTTACAGAAGAATGGAAAGACAAGTTGAAACTGAGCTGAGAGAAGATCAGTTTGGATTCAGGAGAAATGTAGGGACACGCGAAGCAATCCTGACTTTACGTCTGATGTTAGACGATCGAATAAAGGAGGACAAGTACAGGTACATGGCTTTCGTAGATCTAGAAAAGGCATTTAATAACGTTGATTGGACAAAGCTGTTTGAGATTCTGAAGGTGATCTGGATCAGATACAGAGAACAAAGAATGATAAAAAATATGTATAAGAATCACTCTGCAGTGATAAAAATCGAGGATTTTGGAAAAGGAGCAGAAACCCAGAAAGGAGTCAGGCAGGGTTACAGCTAGTCCCCCTCTTTTTCAATGTTTATGTAGAACAGGCAGTTAAAGAAATCAGAGATGAATGTGGGAACGGAATTACGATTCAAGGAGAGGAGAGGAGAGGAAATCAAAACCCTGAGATTTGCTTATGATATTGTTATTTTATCATGACTGCAAAAGATCTGGAGAAATTGTTGAATGGTATGGACAGAGTCTTGGGTAATGAGTACAAGATGAAAATAAATAAATCCAGAACGAAAGTAATGGAGTGCAGTCGAAGTCAAGTAATGCCGGAAACATTAGATTAGGACTGATGACTCGAATAACATAAAGATTTCAACATCTCTGGATGGACTTGGTGTTTATATGGAAATCGGCAAAGTGAATTTATTACCCGTCAAAATATCCCAGGCCAACTTTTAGGGAAATCTAACAATCTTAATGAATATCTAAAACCCATTTTCTCTTGTGCACTTTTTCAATAGGAGTACTAATAGGGAAGATCCTATTAATGGGATATTTTACAATTGATTGATTGATTGATTGATTGATTGATTGATTGATTGATTGATTGATTGATTGATTGATTGATTGATTGATTGATTGATTGATTGATCTTGCTAAATTATTACTTTCTCATATATTTTGTCAATTCTTGTAATTCTCAAAGCGAAAAGCCAATGTGCTGGCGACGAAATTTTGTAGATGCACAGTTCTGAATAACCATTGGAGAAATCTTAATACTTTCTGGACATAAAAGTTGCTACAGAATTGACTTAATTCACCAAATGGTAACTTTCCACCACTTTCTTGATGCATGGTTTGGCGATATGAATTTTTAAAATATTTTCTTTCATGGTGTGACCATTAAAGTAACATTCATCTTTGTAATGTATCCCTTCTCTGAAAAGGGACAGTAGAATATATCCACTGTAGACCAAAAGGGAACGTTAAAATTGACATACAGGAAGCCTCAACGGTGTCAAGTCAAAACTTATGTACATGGAAGCTGAGTTCATAGGCTATTATTATTATTATTATTATTATTATTATTATTATTATTATTATTATTATTATTATTATTATTATTATTATTATTATTATTATTATTATTATTATCTGGGGCAAATCAGGATCACGTTAAGTCTTGTTGCATTTGACACTGAACTTGGCCTTTCTTAGAGCCCAAATTTCCCTCATTCTTTGTGAGTGGGCCTGCTTATGCTCCTATGTCCAAGGGGCACCGTGTCTTCTCTTCGGTTGCTCGTCCCGGTTTAGCCCGTTCGTCAATATTTTCTTGCGGAAGCGATCTCTGTTACGGGCGTCTTCAGCTGAGATATGTAGCATTTGCAGGTCTTCTTTGGTATTTATAATAATAATGTTATTCGTTTTACGTCCCACTAACTGCTATTTTAAGGTCTTCGGAGCTTTGGTATTTATAAACCAGGGAACTGTGGTTTTGGTGTTTGAATCAAAAAAGTGAAAGATTTCTTTAGTTAACTTTCTTCCGTCCATTCTTTTCAGATAACCATAAAATCGTGCCCTTCTTTCTCTGATTGTGTCGGTAATTTTCTTTATTTTGCTGTAGACTTCCTCGTTGGATCTCTTTTGATGGATTCCATTTCTGTACTTTGATCCCAAGATTCCTCTCACAATTTTGCGCTCTTTCTTCTCCAGTTCTTTAAGGTGTCCTTTGTTGGTACTTAGAGACAGGGTTTCGGCTGTATATAGAACTACTGGCTTCGGAACTGTTTCTTTATTAATCCATTTATCGTCCAGGAATATATTTTCTCCTAGAACTGCGAGGGATCACATCTTTACCGCCTCAAATGCAGTGTCCTGGAGGTTGAGACTTTGGGTTAGGGGATTCAACAAGGGTAGGGACCAGTACCTCACCCAGGCAACTCACCTCCTATGCCGAACAAGGGCATTGTGCGGGAATCGTAAGATTGGAAGGGATAGACAAGGAAGAGGGAAGAAAGCGGCCGGGGCCTGAAGTTAGGTACCATCGCGGCATTTGCCTGGAAGAGAATCAGGAAACCGCAGAAAACCATTTGGAGGATGGCTGAGGCTGGAATCGAAGCCCCTCTACTCAGTTGACATCTAAATGCTGAGTGGGCCCCAGTCTTCATAACACTTTTCGAATTTCGTGTCAGAGCCGGAAATCGAATGGCAGTTAATCACACTAACCACTACACCACAGAGGCGGGCATTATTATTATTATTATTATTATTATTATTATTATTAACTCATAATATATGGACATGTCAAGTATTTTCAAGGCCTTTGTGGTATTACCATCCATTAACGGTCGAGTACATCCGTGTCACTGCGAGTAAAACGTTACGACCTGCCAGTTAACTGGAAAAGCAAAATGAATCATTGTATTCAGGCCTTCAAATTACGTATTGTAATATGGGAGCCTTTGTCAACCTATTAATAGGTTAGTGCAATACAGTTCATGTGAGTGTGGGCTTGTCACTTTTACATTTTCATATTGATGTTGAAGAGTGGCTCTCGAGTGGTGTTACCGGTTATTGATTCATTATATAATGCTGGAGGTTATTTTCATTGTATGTTCCCTTCAGCGATTATTACATTTCTATTGTTTATAAATTAGCTATGAGCTGAACTTTAGGCTTGAAAATTGTATCAATATTTATTAAATTTAATGAGGAACATTATCAGCTAATATTATTTGTGGAAATTAACCACCAGTGAGGTGTATGTAAATGATTAAAACGGTTCTAGTATGGGTAAATGGGAGGTTTTAAATGATAATTGTGCGATTCAGTTTGACAATATTACAATGATTTGATATGAAAGCGATTCTACGTTCTATATCTCTTTCGTCCGAATACGGAAGTTCCAAACCTTTTGAATGCTTCCTGAAACTCGGAAGGGCTATTGGGTGCCAAACAAAGTGTCTCCTGGTTGTGGACAGTGAAGCAGCAGGCAGATATGTAAGCTAGTCTGAAAGGTTTGCCGAGAGCAACACCCTCATAGCAGGCAGCGTCTGTACTCCATGTCAGGGGCGACCTAGTCAAGACTTCTGTGGCTGTCAACTTCTGCCGTATGGCTACACAGACATGAGTTGTCACACAGAATTTACGTTTCAGTTCATGAAGAGGATCGCAACTACTGTAGATTACCCCAGTGAGACGATCCCCGTCCCGCAAGACCGATGGAAGCAGGTCGTTGTATTGTGCGTGACTTGCCGAGAAGTGCATAATCGAAGAGTCGGAGTTTCCTAGAACTTCAACAAATATTAAAGCAAAATCGGTTTTTAGAACGGGATTCCTATACATACAGATGATCACGAAGAACGGAAAACTCAATTAGGTAACAGACGAGATTAAAGAGAGAGTTACACCCCTCCGTGCTGCAAGCTTTATTAATAAGATATACAATTAAAGTACAAAGTTGGATGAGTGTAGGACAGCCCCGCAGCCCGACTGCAAGATGTGTCGGGCCACGGAGCTGTTACATCATTGATAAGCAGGTGCGGCATGTCCTGAAGCAGGTGCAACGGTCCCAGGATTCGGCCACTGTCTCGACGACATTAATCCGGGCTCGTTCCTCGAAGGCCTGTGCCAAAGCCTTGGTGAATGTCGGGACCACCGCATCGATGGACCAGTGTGTGGCGTCAGTGAAGATGGTCATGCTGCGTCGTCCTGGTAGCATTGCACGAGGCGTGGCGATGAAGTCCGGGGTGAGGAGTCTTCGAATCCAGAAGAACTCGCCTGCGAGAATATGTTTACACAGGAAACTGGGCCAACCCATGACCCAGGCGAGCCATGAGACGTACCCAGCCGCCTGTTGGAATCGATACGGGGACAGGGTCGGCAGCGCGTGCACGAGGGAGAGGGCACACTGCTGGGTGAAATGATGCAAGGTAATTTCATGAGCGGCGATATCGATAGTGACTCCTAGACAGATATTATGGGTGTCGGGTGCAGGAACGACTTGGCGTAGTTGATAGTGATGCCCAAAATATGGGTGAAGAAGAAGTTGATCTGGTGCATCATGTCAGTCGTCAGATCTGGACTATGGATGAGCCATTCATCCAAGTAGGGAATCATTAGGACGCCGCACTCTTGGGTCAGACTCCTGCCCAGGCAATGCCGCATCGGCTGGTGGGTCCACCGATATCGGCGCCTACGGTAGAGGATAACATATGGATGCCGAGCGTGGTGATATATAGTGATTTGGAAGAAGCCAGAGCGCAAGTCAAGCTTGCAGGACAAGTGGTGAGAAGGAAGAGAAGCTAATACCTGCGCTGGGCCACGGAGAGATAAATGAGGACAATCGATGGAAGGGGTCCAAGCGCTAAGGTCGTAAATGACCCGCGCGACCCCTGATTCCTTGGGAACGAGGAACAGGCGAAAGGCTGAAGAACACCCACGCCGCTCGATGATCCGATGTTGCGGTAGGTGAGCCCCCGTCTTCATCAGCTTCATAGCGTACCGCTCCATGACGGTGTCCCGGTAAGGCACAGGATGCTGGAGTGGAACTGCAGCGGAAGAATAGCGGCTGGGGGATGTCACCAAGGCAGTCTGGAGGCCGATGCGGGTCACCTGTGACAGGAGCTGGTTCTGGCGGCGGGCGTGGCTGCAGCCAGGGGCCAGAGAATTCGGCGGCAGCGGAATCGTCGTCGATGTCGTCCAATTTATCCATGTCCGGTGTGCCCTCCTTGGAGCCAGGGCTGCCTGGACGAGAGCCGATGCCTTCCTCTTCGTCTCCGACGATGATATCCCAAGGAGCGGAGCTCTGACGGAGTTGGTCCAGGTAGAGAATTGAGACAATAGGTGGTGTGGCGTCGATCATCTGGTCGTCCTCTGGAGCAAAGGATTGCCAATACTTTGGGAGAGTCTGCTCGAGGGTCGGCGCGGGTGCATAGGCAACGTACTCCCCGGCTGTAGGCGAGGGGAACCGCTCTCTGTTCTTCGTATCATCTTTGGTCTCACTTACTATGTCGACTCTTTCACGAAAGCTACAGTAGGTTTTTTACCTGTGCCTTGTTGTCGTTTGTTGTTCTTCTTTTGGGAAGAAGGATTGGGAAGGTGGCGGCCGTGGCCTTAATTAAAGTACACGTCCTCCAGGTCCGGGGTGCCGTCCTTGGAACCAGAGGTGCCTGTTCGGGAGCCGTTGCCTTCCGCTTCGTCCTCGCCGATGGTATCCCAAAGAGCGGAGCGTTTGGTGTGAAAATGAAAACTCACGGGAAACTACCTTCACGCCTACCGACGGTGGGATACGAACCCATCATCTCCCAAATGAAATTGCCCTTCTCTGTTTGATCACTACGGTCTATATCGTGTGTAAGTTTCAATTTTTGGAAGGTTGCTGAAAATTCATGTACAAATAATCATATATAGAGTGGTACACTGTACGGATTTTGTTAATTTAGTTCAGACCGTCCAGCGGCGTTTCGACTCTCGGAGACCGAAGCAGCTGTACGGGAGGCGCGCGCATAATTCTTGACCCAGTAAAGGGCGTGCACGTGTTGGACCTAGCATCAGTAGCCAGTCTGATTCACAGCTGTTAACATGGTGAGACAGGTATCATTGCAACGCCGTATTTTTGTATGGAAAATGTATTTAATGTACGAGTTGGCTCGAGTACGCGATGCATTTGGTGAAGTGCCACCTTCACGAACATAGACTCACGTAATTGAAAATATATTTGAAACTACTGGCCCGGTGCTCAATAAACGACATGCGCGCACACGAACTGTTTTAGAAGAGGGAAAGCTACATGACATTGGTGCGAATCTTGTACGTTCACCGAATAAATCACTCAGAAAATTAGCACAACAAGTAGGGGTTCCGGTTTCTTCTGCACACAGAGCTACAAACGGTACAGGTTTACATGGACACATTGTTTAAAACCTGCCGATCCAGGCACAAGAGTGAGATATTGTGAGTCGTATCTTGCATCATTGAATGATCGTTTATTCGACCCACAGCTTGTGTTCTTTTCGGATGAGGGCTGGTTTCATCTTGATGGTCGTGTAAACACTTATAACTCTCGCTATTGGTGTGCAGCTAATCTTAACACAATGTTGTCCGATCACGTATAAATACGTGTTTGTGCAAGTCTGTCTTCTGATACCATCTAACGGTTATTGAGGAACTATTTGAAGATTATCGTTGATGTGCCTAAATGGTAGAAAAACTACGCTTCTCTTAGTACTGGTTTTGCCCGTTTTAGTGCGTCAGTTGCATTTGTTTTTGCCTTCGAATATCTTCCGTGTATCCATCAATGCTAGTAAAGAAAAATGGCAGCCCCGGTAAACAAAAACAGTGGACTGACTCCTGGTGATATTATACATGAATTATACGCTGAATATTTGTCATATGTTTCCCGTGATTGTGAGGAGAGTGAAGATGAATTGTCTAATGATAATTCTAGTGCTAGTGTCATGCATTTATGTGGAAGTGATGCGTTGAATAACACGTTTATTGCACCATGTGAGCAATGACCTGATGCTTCAGATAGCAAGGATGGTCTAGATGAAAGTACTGTTGATAATATTCTCCCTATTTATGGCAGTCAGTGGCCTAACAGGATATTATACTGGTTTTGGAGTCTTTCTCGTGGACGCCTGGCGTTAAAATTTCGCGGAGTGAACCTGAGAATATAGCTAGGTTCTGATGTCAAGTTGTTCATTTGTAATGATTTGTTGGTGTATATGGTGGAGGAATCAAACAGATATCAATACCAGAATGAACCGAAATATAAAATCTCACCAAAAACTTTAAAGTGGACAGATATAACTGTGAATGAACCTAAAATTATTAAATTATGATACCCTGCAATAACTCCATGTCTGTGCCAAAACCTTCCGGCCACAGGGGCCAGTTATACGTCAGATGGGCCGGACAGCAATGTGTTAATGGTGTTTATGCTGTCCCTCGTTATGAAGTATGACACTTCCAGCAACTTTTATAAGGTAATATTTCATATAAGGTTATATAGACACTGAAAGCAGCGTGGCGGCGAACGACGTAAGTTGGGCTGAGGCAGCTGCTGTACCGCAGAGTGCAAATACCCTGGGTTTATAAGAGAGGCCCTGTATATCAATGATATATACACAGTATTTACCATGTCCGGCTCCATGGCTAAATGGTTAACATGCTGGTCTTTGGTTAAAGGGGTCCCGGGTTCGATTCCCACCAGGGTTGGGAATTTTAACCATCATTGGTTAATTTCTCTGGCATGGGGCCTGGGTGTATGTGTCGTCTTCATCATCATTTCATCTTCATCACGACGTGCAGGTCGCCTACGGGAGTCAAATCAAAAGACCTGCATCTGGCGAGCCGAACTTGTCCTCGGACACTCCCGGCACAAAAAGCCATACGCCATTTCAGTATTTACCATAGGTACGCCGAGTATATTCGGGCGTACGTCAATTTTAATCCGAGTAAAGCATATCGACATACATAGTTCAATGAAGGTATCATCCATCTTATACAGTGTACCCAAAATCTACATCATCAATTATTTTTAATGCCCAACTCATAATCAATCAATCAATCAATCAATCAATCAATCAATCAATCAATCAATCAATCAATCAATCAATCAATCAATCAATCAATCAATCAATCAATCAATCAATCAATCAATCAATCAATCAATCAATCAATCAATCAATCAATCAATCAATCAATCAATCAATCAATCAATCAATCAATCAATCAATCAATCACTACTGATCTGCATTTAGGGCAGTCGCCCAGGTGGCAGATTCCCTATCTCTTATTTTCCTAGCCTTTTCTTAAATGATTGCAAAGAAATTGGAAATTTATTGAACATCTCCCTTGGTAAGTTATTCCAATCCCTAACTCCCCTTCCTATAAACGAATATTTGCCCCAATTTGTCCTCTTGAATTCCAACTTTATCTTCATGTTGTGATCTTTCCTACTTTTAAAGACACCATCCAAACTTATTCGTCTACTGACGTCCTCCCACGCCATCTCTCCACTGACAGCTCGGAACATACCACTTAGTCGAGCAGCTCGTCTCCTTTCTTCCAAGTCTTCACAGCCCAAACTTTGCAACATTTTTGTAACGCTACTCTATTGTCGGAAATCGCTCAGAACAAATCGAGCTGCTTTTCTTTAGATTGTTTCCAGTACCTGCATCAAGTAATCCTGGTAAGGGTCCCATACACTGGAACCATACTCAAGTTGAGCTCTCACCAGAGACAAATATGCTCTCTCCTTTACAACCTTACTACAACCCCTAAATACTCTCATAACCATGTGCAGAGATCTGTACCCTTTATTTACAATCATATTTATGTGATTACCCCTATGAAGATCTTTCTTTATATTTATACCTAGGTATTTACAATGATCCCCAAAGGGAACTTTCACCCCATCAACGGAGTAATTAAAACTGAGAGGAATTTTTCCTATTTGTGAAACTCACAACCTGACTTTTATCCCTGTTTATCATCATACCATTGCCTACTGTCCATCCCACAACATTATCGAGGTCATTTTGCAGTTGCTCACAATCTTGTAACTTATTTATTACTCTGTACAGAATAACATCATCTGCGAAAAGCCTTATCTCTGATTCCACTTCTTTACACATCTCATTGATATATATAAGAAAACATAAGGGTCCAATAATACTGCCTTGAGGAATTCTCCTCTTAATTGTTGGTTATACCATGCAAATAGAAGGACGTTAGTTATGTCGCCATGTATCGGTAATTGTGGATTATTCATTATTTTCTTGTACTGACTGGAGACAGATTTTGTACGTCGAGGATATGGTGGAAAGGATAGCTGAGGATATGTAGACAACACGTGGGTGTAGACCTTATTTTGAATTATTATCCGATTCATCTGCGGTCTCTGAGTCTTTATTTTTAGCCTCTTTGCGTATTACCAAGTATTAATCCATTGATAACAGCGTATTCTGCATGAAATTTCCTATTCAATTAATGTAACTATAACATTTATATGACAACATTTTCTTGGACACGAAAATATTTCTATAATTATAAATGTTCGACTGTACTTACATGAAGAGTTTATAAGACGGTTTACTTGCAAGAACAGATTATCCGACAGTTTATCTTCTAACAAGAACGGGTTGTTCAACGTACACAAAAACTACATGACTGATTACTAATCATGTCTGAAACACACAAACTTATCAACAGTAAGAACAATAACAGTAATAGTAGTTATGGTAGTGGCAGCTGTTTACAGAACTTCGAGTTTGAACAAGAGATCAGGCTGTTGTATTGTGGTCTCCATGTGACGTTTTGCCTCTTTGTAAATGTGCTAAGATATAAAGGCTGTGAACACAAGAGTACAATTTGCTTCAATTTGTTTAATTTCCATTAGTCATCACCTTCAAATATAGATGCTGCCACCTGCTGAGTCTCTGTGGGAGGTTAAATTAGTCGTCGGCTGCACTATATCTGTTACCTGTCATTTCAAGGACTACCTGTCAAAACAACTGTACACAATTCGGCAAAATTAATGAACTGTTTACAACAGACTTGAGTACTCTTCATCACCTTACATTATAAATAAATCAATCCATTCTACATAAAATAACCTGAATTTAAATGTTCCACAGATATGAGATATTCCAGGACACATAGTGGTTAAACGAAAAACCACATGCTATTCTTCCTTAATAACATTACTATTAGACAGAGATATGTGAGAATGGTTTGATACGCCATCATTTTCTACAGTGAGCGTAAAAAATTTCTTTTAAAACGGTCTGGAGAGCCAATGAAATTAATCGTTGCTCTGAACTGAATCATGTGACATTTTGCCCGAAGATTCTGATCTCTCTGCGGAAGGGTATGAATTTTCAGATGTTTCACTCCTAAGTCGTCTGGATTACTTTATTCTCCTGTTTCCGGAATATAATGTACATAACAAATATTATAAAAATAATAACTGGTTAAAGATGTACAAGTTGTGCATAAAATTAATTAATCGTAACAATTTTATCCTACCATCCTGTTTACAACTACGGATCAGTAATTCCTCAATCTAAGCATGATAAGATGTTGTTTTTAAATATATCTAATTCACTAATGTTAATTTATATTACTATTATGTCATTGATACTCCTTATGGGACCGGGCGAGTTGGCCGTGCGCGCAGAGGCGCGCGGCTGTGAGCTTGCATCCGGGAGATAGTAGGTTCGAATCCCACTATCGGCAGCCCTGAAGATGGTTTTCCGTGGTTTCCCATTTTCACACCAGGCAAATGCTGGGGCTGTACCTTAATTAAGGCCACGGCCGCTTCCTTCCAACTCCTAGGCCTTTCCTATCCCATCGTCGCCATAAGACCTATCTGTGTCGGTGCGACGTAAAGCCGCTAGCAAAAAAAAAAAAAAAGAAAACTCCTTATGGGGAACTTTTATACTGTTTATGTTCTTTTTAACTAACAAACTGAATTAGCTACAATTTCCTGTGCTGAATGGTAGGACGTTTGTAGTTATTTTTACGATCTCTTGATAATCACAACTAGATCTCCATTTTTATGTGGATTCTAAATCACAAAGTCAGGAATTTCATTTTCCCACATGCAGTGGCCTGAAATACAACCACGGCTGCTTAAATGATAAGCAAGGGACAGTGTATCTTATGATGTCACTATTCATGTAATCCAAACTAAACTACACACATAACAATAAACTATTTTCAGCCAACGTTTATACTTTATACATTTTGTGTTCGGTGTTCTAGTATTATTGTACTTAATATCGATCGGTTATACGTTCACTAAGCTGTTTCCCAATTCTAGGTTAGTACTGCAGTTTTCTCTTTTAGCGATCAATTTACAATATTCGTATTTGGTAGACCTAATTGTCATAATTCTGAAACCTTATGAGTAGAGTTGGTTAGTGTGTGTTTTGAAACTCGGCTGTCGACGCCTCGAAACAGCGAGGTTGATTCGTTTGTCCTGTCCCACAAACATAAATCCTAGTCTATAGGTAGGCAATGAAATAACCCCGCGCTTTGAGCTAACGGTGAGAGCCGAGAGCAGATGACTTCTAATACTTTGTGCTGTGAAGACTAGATGGTGATATGTCGAGTCGAGGTGCAAGCAAAGTATATCTGGCTGAATGTATTATGGTTACACAATAAAATCGTACATTTCGTTTGCAATTTATTTTTTATGCTGCATTCCTAAAAAGAGCTTTATATTTCTATGATTACAGGCAGTTGTCTAAGAAGCAGTTAATTATTACATGTCAAAATAATTAATGTTTTCCTACGCATAACCTAAATTAAACATATTTAGTTAGCACAAGGAGTTTGTATTCAAAATAATTTATTTTCGCCATTATTCAATGCACTGAATATAACGAGACATTGGGCACAATAAAACTGTTAAATGTTTAAATCTGTTTAGATTCGCGCCCCTTCACTAGTTGTAACCAAGAGCCGTGCAAGCAGCTAATAAGCTGTACATTTACTCAGAGCCCATACTGTGCTCCTTTCCCTGCCTGAGCTGTAGCACTGTTCATTGAACCGAATTGTGCCCGCCATTTCTCTAGTCGGTCCGTACATATTAGCAGCCTCGATGCTTCGACACAGCAAAACTTTGAAACAGTGACGTTGCTACATTTATCATCTCGCTTCAACAGAAACAGTACCCACCGCCGCAAAGTAACGGTTAGCGCTATTATCTGTCGTTCTCTGGGGTCCGGATTCGATTCTGAGTACTGTCAGAGATTTAAGAAAGCCAGGAGAACTGGTATGTGGTTAAAATAGTACATGCAGCTCACCTCCATTGAGGGGGTGTCTGAAAAAGTTGCATCACCTCGGAACCAGGACACTTGCTTACTGACAGGAACGGTCCATTTACAGTTCTAAAATCGAGTCCACAATCGTTGATAGACGCTTCATATTCCGAAACGAGAGGCAAGGTACAAAATCTACAATATATTCAAAATTTCTAATTGAACAATGTAACTTACTAAAGTCTAACTGACAAGAAAGACATGCAATACAGAAAATAGGGTATAGTATCACTTCTCGCTTTGGTTTTAATTATTCAAATTAGTCGATTAAATGTAGTTAATATTTTCGATACGTGTAAACTGTTTAACTGATGTCTTTTGGTAGTATGACGAATTCTTAGTGAAAAATATGACGTAGTTCATTACTATGGGCTGATACCATCGGTATAGAATGTAATCCATGCATTTTGTATATTTTAAATTGAATAGTTTATGTACTGGATACATTATCGTTAACAGAACGTTGAACAGTTTGTTCAAGGAACACTTTGCTATGTAGCATGAGATTCATGTTTCACCACTCCGTCGTGAACACTCCTAAAAGTGCTTTTCAGAGACGTAAGTGAACTGCGTGTTGACACACTGCTTCGAAGCAATTCACTATGCAGTGTTAGCTATATCATTTTGCCCATCCCTACTAGCAAGAATGACTTCAGGTTATGCTCTGAGTACTGTGTGTACTCGATGCAGGATAGGTAGCTTTACGTCAGACAATTGATCGCTGAAACTGAAAATATGTAATTCTAAACACGCATCTGCACGGTTTCCAAAAAATTAATATTTTTCTTATGCAGGCAAAAGAAAGGAACGATTAGCATATCAGTCCCCTAGGTTCAGCATGTGTCCTCTTGCCCAGTAAGAACTGTGTCGTACATGAGCACTGATAACTTGTTCCATGTGTGATGGCATCGACGCGTATAAGGTGCGAATGGCGTCCTGGGGTATAGCTATTAATGCTGCGTTCACCTGGTTCCACAGTTCATCCGTCTTTTCACCATATCCCACACATTTTCGATTGGCGACAAGTCTGGTGATCGGGTGGGCCAGTGTAACAGTCTGGCATCATTGTGACAACATGAAGGCAACACGTGGTCGTGCATTATCCTGCTGAAATATGGTGTCTTGGGTGTCGTGAAGAAAGGGTATGCTACGGGTCGCAGGATGATATTCACGTAGGTCAAACTGGCCACAGTGTCCTGGACACGCACCAACCATGATTTGTGATTGTACCCAATAGCACCCCACATCATTAGGACTTAAGTTGGCGCTGTATGTCTTGTGCGAATGTAGTCAGTGTGATGCCTCTCCCCCTGTCTGCGGCGAACCAAAATGTGGCCATCTTTTTCAGAAAAGAAAAGGAAGAAACCTGGATTCGCCAGAAAACATTATCTGCTGCCATTCCTGTCCCCAGTGACGTCGTTCCATGCACTATTGCAGTCTAGCATGTTTATGCACATTAGTCAAAGATTGGTGGAGAAGTGGACGACGCGAGGTAACCCAGACCGTAATAAATGGCTACGGACTGTCACTTCTGATAGTGTACGATGTGTTACACTGTTCTACTGTTGCGCCAGAGCTGAGGATGACGCAGATCTGTCCTGCAAATACAATTCGGATGAGATGTTGATCTTCTCGGGGGACGGTCTATGTGGTGCGACTAGACCCATCTCGTCGTGTTCTACGGCCTTCTGTGAACCATTCCGAACACACACGTTGCACTGACGACACACTTCGTCCCACACGAGCAGCAATTTCCCGGATAGATGCATCACGTTCTTTCATGCGAATAATGCGCCGTCTTTCAAACTCATTCATTTGACGGTACGGTTATCGTATACTTCTGCGAGGCATCCTGCACTTCTGCTCAATTCATCCATTAGCTTCGCTTTATAGCGACAACGAGACCCGCAGGCACATTTTACCACTTGGTGGTTTTGCGCCGAGAATACGATGTGGACCTTGAACCTGCGGGCCGACATTTTTCAATTGCTAAACATTTCTTCAGAACATACTAATGCATGTGTCCTGTGAATATGGACTTGCTATCTCTAGTCTTTCAAGGTATTCTGGTTTTTATGATTATGAGTCTACAATGTTATTCTTGTTGATGTACTTTCAATTACTGCCGTGATTAATTTTGTCATTTCTCTACAATTCATGTTGCACGAAATGACCTATATATTCACCTGGTATTTTTTCTGCTGCTAAAAATTAGCAGTCTCATACGAAAAGTGGTTTACTAAAATCTTAATCATGTTTATATCAAATTTCAAATGAAGACAGGTTTCCAAGTAACCAAGTTGTTAATCAGCTCTGACTTTCTTCATCAGTCTTAAGTTGTCGATTCCGTCTGACTCAGGCTGGTTGTTTGAGTACTCAGGCTTTAGAACTTTCTTCCGAATACAGTGAACATAATAACTGAAACTGATAAATAACAGCATTGTGTATTTCGTTCATTGTTCCCCTGCCCATAGGAAGCAGGGCATCGTCCTGTATAACATTCAATTAACAAAACCCAACAGTCATAATGGTAGAATTTTTCAGATTACAACTAATTTCAAAAAATCAGATTCTGGATTTTCTCCCGAAATTTGGGCTTCTGACACAATCACATTTAGATGAATAACCACATCTTGTGGGTCATAGCATAGAGCAATTTTTACACATTACCGCACAATAGATACCACTTTCTACACTACATAATTCAAGCGGAGACAAGACCATACATAAAAATGAATGATAGAGATTAAAGGCTAATTCTATTACGGAAAGCGTAGGCAGTACACAGGTCAATCTATTTCATAATGCTGACATTGTGTATCGAACGCTAGAATTTCTTAAAAGATATTTCTTTTATGTTAATAAGCAACCAACAGATTCACTTGCCGGGCTGAGTGGCTCAGACGGTTAAGGCGCTGGCCTTCTAACCCCAACTTGGCAGGTTCGATCCTGGCTCAGTCTGGTGGTATTTGAAGGTGCTCAAATACGACAGCCCCCTGTCGGTAAATTTACTGGCACGTAAAAGAACTCCTGCGGGACTAAATTCCGGCACCTCGGCGTCTCCAAGGACCTTAAAAAGTAGTTAGTGGGACGTAAAGCAAATAATATTATTATTATTACAGATTCACTTTTTGGCAAAAGCCCTTCTGAGGGTAAAAATATTTAGTCGTATTGAAAAGTATCGAATGTCGGGTATGAAAATATTATACCGTACGGTATTTTAAACCTTACTGTGACTGGCATGCAGCATGCAAAAAGAGTACTGAATCTCATTAAATGCGAAGGAAAATGCAGCTTTGTTTAGACTTTGCGAGCAATTGGCCACAGACTAAAAGAGACCATCGCGCGCAGCTGACAATTTTGAAAAATTCAAATCCTTTTCTTGCAAGCAGCTGGTACAACCAGTTCCAGTTTATTTCATTTACAAACAACAACGAAAATGTGTAATTGATGTTAAATTTACCTAACCGAGTAAACAGTACACAAGATATACTGTGTAATAATTACACAAAAATATTTTTGATTTTATATAGAACAAAGATTACTCAAACTGTAGTCCACATAAATAGGCTACAATAATGTATCTTCTTCATTTTGTATTGCATTATTACACGACTCCTTAACAGATCGTTCATCGCTGTATATTGCGTTGCATTCTTGTTCAGCGTCTCAAGACTCTAGAGATTATGTGGGTTTTAAAAACTACGAACGTTCCATACCTCCCTTAACTCTCTCTTAATAAACTCCTGAAGTAGTATGTAAGAATGCAAACTATACAATGTGATGTATTGTTCGATTGATACTGCTTGCACTGACATGTTACAAAAGTAGGTTGCCCGGAGAAGAGTTGAAACTATTTACAAATTCTTATTAAAAAAAAAAAAAGACAAAATACAAGTTGCTTTCGTCGCACCGACACAGACAGGTCTTATAGCAACGAAAGGAGAGGGAAGGGCTAGGAGTGCGAAGCAGGCGGCCGTTGCCTTAATGAAGGTACAGCCCCAGAAAAAACCAGTATCTCCCGAATGCAAGCTGACAGCTACCTTACCCAAACAGCGCACCCACTCGCTCGGTAAAGATTATTTGAAGATTATATTTAGTCATTCAATTTTGTGACAATTTAGTTAGAAACTTACAATTCATGATGGTAGAGTATATCAGGTACATCAATCTGCTATCCGCGAATGTAATTGGGAATAAGTATTCCCCAGGATGAGACTGTCAACTCCACCAAGTGTCCCTAAGCTGAACCGTCAGCAAATGGATTGTTCATGTGAACAGTGTGAAATTTATAGGTACACAGTAAACCGATTTCTCTCTTTGCGCAGACAAGCAAGCAACGATACCAACAGCAACAATTACGGATAAAATAAGAATGTAATGTATCGGAATATTTACAGAATTTCAAACTATATTTCAACATACGTACTAGTGTTCCATCACTTACCTTGACAAATTTCTAACAGTTTTAACCACTTTTCGCTAAGACCACGTGGCGTCTTCCCCTCTATATATCAGTTCGTCATTATTCTCTGTGTTATCAAAATATTTGATGGAAAATTTTGTGCTAAGTTACATGGGATACTTCATCCATTGTGCTCAGTCTTAACTTGTTCTTACTTCTGAGTTCAAGATGGCCCCCATTTGTCCTGTTCGTGTCAGTCATTATTCTTCGGACTTTAAACAGCTAGCTGGCTATATAGTACGCGTCGAATAGTTGTGAGCTTGCATTCGTAAAATGGTTGGTTCGGAATCCACGTTAGCAGACGTGAAGATAATTTAATGCGATTTTCCAATTTCATATCTAGCAAATGTATATAAAATAAGGGCACGCGTTTTTAAGGAACATTTTCTCATAAAGTTATGAACCAAGGAAATTAATTTTTGTGAACATATTTATTCGACTCTCGCACATAGACAACATCAATTTTTAATATCTTCTGTTTTTTTAATATAAATTTTTAAGTGAACACCAAAATTTTAGGTTTTAAAATGAGACATTTTTTCCATAATTCAGAAATTGTACCTCTTATTTTAAAAATCTCGTGTTGAAATACGTAGAATGATTAGTTGCATACCACCTACAAGTTTGGTTAATGTACGTTCAATGGCATCCGAATAAATGTGTCTTAGATAAACAAAAACTACTTCTCAGGAAACGAGCCTCAAAGTTCCTTATGCATTCCACCTCCACACAGAGGATCATCTGGGTTCTCTTACATCTCATCTTGCATCCTTCTATTTACACTTCTTTTCTTCTGTCTTCGAAGCTTCACTATCTCCCTTTCTGTTGCATCTGCTTTTTCTTTTTCTTTCCTTATCTATAATTGACATTTGTTTCACTGTTGTATCCTGGAGGTATATGTAGTCTTTGTAGAACTTCTCTCTTCGAGATATTGCCTCCATTGTACATAGGTTGCCACGGCATCACAACACCAAAGTCGAGTAATTTTATACTCACAAATACTCTCTTTGCTATCCGAGTTCCGATCAAATTATACCAGCATTCGTTAGGGTTTTGGGTTTTACCGTGAAGGAATTTCTGGAGGAGTTTTTCATAGGATAAGTCTCTGAAGGTTGGCCTTATGGATTCTACGATTGAATACGGCAGACTGTGCTTGTGGTCGTGGTCGCAGTTTCCTTCATTTACATGGCATTTGCACCATGTGTCCTCTCCTTTTTAACATAAACCGTGCTGTGGTTGTTCATTCTGTATCATCTTGTGGTCATTTGGGGAACACACGCTTGCCACTCACTTGTAACGTTCGGAATAACAACCGTGCTTTCCGGCTTTCCCACATTCTTGCACACCTTGAAAATCCTATTACTATGTCTGGGCATCTTGTTCAATGTATAAAACGAACGGAAACAAAGCAGCTGAATACTGTTGTAAAATGGAATGGAGTATAGCTTTTAGTGCCGGGAGAGTCCGAGTACATGTTCGGCTCGCAGGTCTTTCGATTTGACGCCCTTATGCCCCCGTGCCAGATAAATTAACCTATGACGGTTAAAATTCCCGACCCTGCCGGGAATCGAACCCGGGACCATTGTGACCAAAGGCCAGCACGCTAACCATTTAGCCATGTAATCGGACACTGTTGTAAAAGAAGCCGCCAAAACAACCAATAAACACAAGCAGTTATGTTCTCAATCGTTCTGCCGTCCAGGTTGGCCAACAATCGAAAGTTGTACTTTCCTGCAGCAGAGATACCCTCTCGCAGAAAATGACCACGTTCTGAAACATGAACACCTTCAAGAGAGTCTTTGTGACCGCTGACAAATGGAAAGTAATATTATGTCACATCAGTTTGAGCATATGTCATGCCCGACATCTGCAACACTACAGATAATATAATACAGATAATTAAAAATTCGAAAGAAGAGTGTCACAGGTATATAGAACTGCAAAAAATCTATTTCAGTCCTTCCTGGTGCCCTTAAGGCTACGGATGAGAACCTTTCCAACCTTAGCCCATTTTTCCTGCGCTTCAAAAATCTGTAAGGGCTTGTGAAAATGTAAAACTATATGCAAAAAACAATCTTCTTACTTTTATGGCTAACACCTTCATAAAAATCATAACTAGCTGGAAAAAAAAGAAATTTAGACAACGACAATTAAGGCAGCCCAATTACGTTAGATTGTAAAAACAGTAGGAAAGCTGCAACCAGATTCATTCAAGAAAACCTAGTCTTCAGCATCCAGATCAAAAGATGAATCTAAGTATAAGGGCATTTGGAACACACTGCAACAAATACCATGGAAATATTCAACAATAAACGAAGATATAGCCCTATTTCTTTAATCGTAATGAAATAATTAATAATGAGCATGTTAGCCATTTGTGTTTAGGGGCACACAGCTGTGAGCTTGCATTCGGGAGACAGTGGATTCGAACCGCACTGTCGGCATCCTTGGAGATGGTTTTCCGTGGTTTCCCATCTTCACACCAGGCAAATGCTGGGGCTGTACCTTAATTAACGCCACGGCCGCTTCCTTCCCACTCCTAGGACTTTCCATTCCCTTCGTTATCATAAGACCTATCTGTATCGGTGCGACATGGAGCCAATTGCAAAAAGACAATTGTAAAAAAGTTAATGCTGTTAGCAGTAACAATTAAGTTGTATTTCATTACGAATTAATTCACAGTCACGATCAATGCTTACAGTAAAATATGGTTATGCTTAAAATACTTTTTATAATTCAAGAAATGTATAACGACTCCTTTGATAAAAATCGCATTATACATATAAAATAACAAAGTAACTTGTGGGTGAAAGAAATACGTAGTGTGAAATACAGGACAGCATTTCTGAAGGACATAAAAAGCGATTCAGGAACTGGATTATTCTATTTGTGCACCCATAAATACCGGCCGTCTCTGTTAGATGAGGGACTGAATCGAGTTTCTAACGAACTGAGGCGCACATTCGGATTTTGTGAAACATAGTCGCCGTGATTGATGCCCTAAGAGGAAATAAAACTGGGCAGACATCCTGTCTTATCACGGACCGAATGAGTAGATCAGATAGAAGCGCTTACCTTCCAAACCCAAGTTGATGGTTTCAACCCAGCTCAGTCTGGTGATATTTGAAGGTGCTCAAATACGCCAGTTTTTCCGGCACGTGTAATAACTCATGCGGAACAAAACTACGACACCCCATTGTCTCCGTAAACCGTAATATTTAGTTATTGGTATGTGCCTTATTCTTATTCTTATTCTTATTCTTATTCTTATTCTTATTCTTATTCTTATTCTTATTCTTATTCTTATTCTTATTCTTATTCTTATTCTTATTCTTATTCTTATTCTTATTCTTATTCTTATTCTTATTCTTATTCTTATTCTTATTCTTATTCTTATTCTTATTCTTATTCTTATTCTTATTCTTATTCTTATTCTTATTCTTATTCTTATTCTTATTCTTATTCTTATTCTTATTCTTATTCTTATTCTTATTCTTATTCTTATTCTTATTCTTATTAAAAAGTGAACCATTTACGACCACACTACATTTATTTTTAATTGTGTGGAATTTCCTGTGTCCAGTATGCCTTCATGGATGCTTCTGTAGCTCTTGCTCTTTTCCGGGCTCTTCCGGCCTTCTTACTTCTTCCCTCCGCTTTAATCCCTTCCCAACTTTTACTGTGTTCCTAAATTTATTTCTGTTTAACATTTGGATCTCTGAGATGTTTAACCTTTCCATATCTCTACGAGTTTCTTTAATCGTTGCTGTAGTGGTGCTGTAGTGTAGTGTAGTAACCAAATATCTGCTTGGTATGTCAATTTTCGTTCATTTTGTACAAACGTAAAATTTCATAATGCTAATCCGAGAAAATTGGAATATATATTGGACATTTCAAAGAATGATAGTACCGGCAAAAGTGATGAAATGGCCGCAAAATTACTTAAAAACTTTTCCTACGGATTTTCCTGCAAAATCTTCCAAAAATTAACTCTTATAGAAGTATGTGGACAAATACCCGGGAACCTCGTCTAACTCCCTTCACGTTCAAAAATGTAATTAATAACATTTGTCCTCTGTTTCCCTACAGCACACATTACTCAAATACTAATTTTTATACCAATCCACCGAGCGAGTTGGCCGTGCGGTTACGGGCGTTCGGCTTTGATACTTAAGTTAGAACTGATCATTACATCTCGCCCGAAATTAAAATAAAGTACACTGTTGAGCATGAAATTGACTACACCCATTCGCTGTGAAATCAGAACCACGTACAGCACTGATGATAAGATGTAAATGACGAAAGGGAAGATAGAGAAACGGCTCTACAAAATGTTATACATGAGCACAACTTTTCACCACCCAGACGATACAGTGATCATGGAACAGGATGAGAAGTCAGAACTTTGCGTGTTTCAGCCCAAATAAATGTGATTCTGATCGAATCCGAGTCGAATATAATCTCAAACTCACCTCAGTAGAGTCGTAAAGTCAACATACGTGAGGACGGATGGTCGGCTTGTCGTACAATCAGCCATATTGACACGTTGTGTGCATATATGGAGACATACAGGTCGAACGTCACGTGAACTACGTACACTAGTAATCCCACCTGACACTCTACAGGCAGAGAAAATAGTCATATCCACTGACGTGCAGTAGCAGCCAGCGGTACCACCCAGAAAGATGCTGCTGCCTACATTTCCCGATCTCAACGAGATCCTTCATTCACCGCTTAAAGGAAACTGGATTATAGGTACCGCGTCCTTTAGCACACGCAAATCGAGTGATACCCTATCAATAGTATAAAGAACGTTACTATTGGGCACAGGAATAAGAATGAATCGTTTCGTCCGATGAGTTCCAATTCAACATTAATACAGCTAATTGTCGTCTTAGATTTTAGATCTATGGAGGGCAACGTAAAATTACTAGCACTGATTTGCCAACAACAACAACAACAACAACAACAACAACAACAACAAAGTTCTAACACGAGGTGTTATTTTTTGAAGTGCCATCAGGTATGACTCCCGACATAAAGTAAGTAAACTCGTGTCATCATTGTGGGGTAGAGCAGGTTTTTCAGGCAGTGAGGTGCATGTACCATTTTAAATACATACCAACCCTCCTATCATGCTTAAATTTCAGCCAGTACTAGAAATCCAACCCGGTCCTCCGAGGACTGTAGCTATTAGCGATAACCTTGTATTTGTTAAATGCACGGAAACAGCTCAGTATTATACCGGTCAGGTTCTGCAGTCGTCTTTCCGTTTATCATTTTGCGCGAATTACTGAATACCATTATGCTTCAAGGTACTGCTTACACTTGTACAACTCAACTCGCACCTGAAAATAAGCTCTGCATGTTCTGAAATCCACAGCTAGCGTCAACTCAGTGCGAAACATCATCGGAGCCAGTTTGCTCCACGCTGTTGAGGAACGAAAGCTGCTGAGCGAGCGTGGAGGGGAAGTGTATGACGTTATAATTACTCAAGGCCAGTGCGGATGCACCTTTTTCTCACGCCACACGATGTTCAAGCCTATACCCTATTTTCCTTCAGTAAATGCACGTATCCCAGAATTTTAGTTACTTAATCGTGAAATAGTACTTATTCATGACATATTGTACACTGCTGTAATTTTTATTTGTCGATGAATAATTTCCTTGCCCTGTCATGATCTGTACTGTTCGTTCCTCAAGGAAAGTGTACCGCAGCGTGAGACTTGGGTCGGGAATAGTATTGGGGAGGAGGACCAGTAACTGGTCCAGGTGGCCTCACTTATTATGCTAAACAGTGTCCTTGTGGGTGAATGTGAAGATGATGTTTACATATTGTGCAATGTTTCTATACTATTTTACTTTCATCAGCGTATGCCATTCCGCATTACCTAACTAGAGGTTGCCCAGTAGACAAAATATTACAAACATAGAGTAGGTCTTATAATCAAAATGTTAAGGAGAGAAATTAGAATAGAAAGGTCAGCAATTCTGCATGCCACTCATAAAATTTATAATAGTTTACTGACTTTATTGCCTTTTTTGATATTGACAGTTTTTGATGCGGATTTTCACTAGTTTTCTTTATGCTGAGACAGGGAATTCAAACTGCTCATACTGTACAGAAAATTTCCTTGGTAAAGTGATTTTATTTAGAAGTGAAGCGTACAAACTTTCTGCATGGAAATTTTATGATATTAGAAAATTCCGGACGATATTCAGTTCATTTCCAAAAATCAATCAGTTATGTTATGAATTTCATGTGAGACCGAATAATTAGGTACTTAAATTCTCTGCATTGGCACAATGAAATGTATATTCGATTTTAACTACTTTCGTATGATACATTTTAATTGACTGTTCTCTAAAGCAGTCGGTATGACTTCTAGGAAGAATAGTCAGCATAGTGACCTTCCATTCAGAAGACCACACATTCGATTCTTGCCAGGCTCGGGGATTTGAAGTTTTCTGGTTAATTCCTCTAGCTTTGTACTAGTTGTTTTCGTGCATCTTAATACATATTTCCATTTAATGTTCACACAGCACATTATAAATAACACCGGACACATTCAATGGTGAATAAATATACCCACATGGCCTAAGTATGGCATTAGGAAAAACATATGAGAATAAAACTGGGCTAATTCCACAAAATTGCTAACCCCCGGTAATTGGGAAAAGGCCAGTAAAAGGAAAACAAAGGTAGTTCTCTAAAAACTATTGCTGAAATTTACTGCTAAATATTTTCTATCTCCAGCCACCTGCCAAAATATTATATTATTATTACTTCACGTCATTATCTGTTTAACATCCAGGGTTGGTTTTTCTACGAACTCAGCGAGCGATCCCGACTCTACCAACTCAAGGGCATATCAAGAGGGATGGAAGCGCCCGTGGCCTTACGTCAAGTACCATCCCGGCATTTGCCTGGAAGAGAAGTGGGACACACCGGAAAACCACTTCGAGGATGGCTGAGGTGAGAATCGAATCCCCCTCTACTCAGTTCGAACCCGGGCCTCCGGTGGTGGTGGCTAATAACATTAGCCACTAAATCACAAAAGAAGATATTATTATTATTATTATTATTATTATTATTATTATTATTATTATTATTATTATTATTATTTATGTTGTTGTTGCTGTTCATATGGTAACATTATCTCCATCCGGTTACTGCAAGTACCACCACGGTATGCAACCCGCCTGTCCTTTGCTCTCTTCACACGCGGCTGCCAGCCGTCCCGAGTGGAGCAACTAGCTCCTGGTCTGGAAGGTGACCAGATTTGTCACCAATTGAACTCAAACGGGATGTGTTAAGGCGATGTACTTGCTCAATTGCTGGGGAAATAATTAAATGTGACTCAGGTTACTATCTGAAATGGCGGATTGCCTCGTACAATCGCTTCCTGTTTAATCGCCGACGGAGGCCTTACCTCATATTGCACGGAGTTTTCTTGACGCTAAACAAGGCATACGCTATGCGTGAAGAACAAACCACTATTTGTTTGTAACTTAATCTAACATTGATGGTTCCGTATTGCTTTAAGCATTGCATTACCTGAGAATTAGAAATGTTCAGACAGACAGACAATTTTATTGGCAGAATTGATATTTACATATTATGTAATGTTCCTATACTATTTTACTTTCAGCAACGTATTCCATTCATTTCATCAAACTAGAGGTTGCCGAGTAGACAAAATATTGCAAACATACAGTGGGTATTATAATCGAAATGTTAAAGAGAGAAATTAGAATATAAAGGTCAGCAGTTCTGCATGTCACTTATAATATTTATAATAGTTTACTGACGTAGTGACTTTTGTTTTAGATATTGGCACTGTGCCGTTCCCGCGTCCAGGTAGGGTCGCGTAAGATCCAGACTAGCTCGAACACAACATCAATTTCCAAATTCAGACGAATTTGCGGGCTATGGGTTCCGTATCGAGAGAAAACACCGTCGTGGTAGACTGTCGGATAAACAAAATCTACGCAACGGACGTCTGCTAGTCGCGAATCTGGTTCGTTTCCGAAATATCTTGGCCTAATTTTTAATCTAAATTTACTTAAAAACTAAGTACTTATCCTAGGAAGTCATTGAAAGAAATAATTAATTTTATACAATACTATTTATTAAAATAAATAATATCTTGAAAAAGTAGTTTAAGTATCTTGAATATCATTAAAGAAATAAATAATAAACATCTGACGTCTCATCTCATCAATTACTTTCCAAGTATTTTAAATTAGTGGCCTCCAACAAATCAATAAGAAGGAAACATGTTCAAAATATTTACAGTCTTGATTGCGAGCTATAGAAAATGTCAGACGCAAACTATTTACATTGATTCAAATGTTGATAAAATAAAAATCACGCTTTTATATATCTTTCACTCATCAACACATAATCTGGTTCTAATGAATTTCACTTGCTTTAATTAAGTATACCCTAATCAATTCACTGTATGATAAACTCATTTGCCAGTAAGTAACACGTTCATTCATCATGAATATTTGTTAATGAAACCTTCTTCTCAAATATCGCAAACATTTCACATGTTCTAAACTTGTTCAAATTCTCAATGTATTTCACTTGTTCGAAGCAAAGATAACTCTTTAAGTCATCCCTCTATTTAAAAATAAAAGACCGAAATGTCATTACTGTTATGAGTTGAGTTTTTCATTAAAATTAATATTAATTTCTAAAAAAACGTAAGTGCCAATTCAGTAATTATATATGCCCTGATATTCAGCTATCACTCACATCTGACAAGTAGATAATGTAAGTTAACTAGATATTAAGTAATCTGGTTTGTAAGAAGACTAACATTCACCATTAACCTTCAGTTATGAATAATGTCACCAGTGATATCATATAATGCGAATGAATAAGCGTCTAAACTTGTCGTATCAGAATGAAAATATATGTGGTTAGGAATTCGTACAGAAATAGGTTACATTTGTGTTATCATCCCTATTTAGAATTATTTTCAATGATCAAATAAGTAGTTGTTAAGATAGGCACGTGTATGGAAGTGGTACTATATGAGACTTCCTGAAGATTTAACATACATTTGAGAATCAATAATAATTATCTTTACCACGAATTGCGTCAATTAACCTAATTTCACTGCTAAAATTATCTATCTGTTCATTTACGACGAAGCAATAATCATCACCGAAGTTATTCCTCATAATATTCTACCATTCTTCGTATATAAATCATCCATTTCATTTTATACATCTCATAACTCATCCTATATTACAATAACATAATTATTCATTTTAACTTGACGCATGCTACACTCTCAACATTAATCATCCATCTAAATATTCTATTTTGTTCTCAAATTTTCTTCAAATTAATCACTTAGTCTTCCTACGACGTTATAATAACCTGTATACGATCTCATTTCATCTCAGCTTAACAGTACATGCCATAATTTAACCTTTTGTTAACCACAATATCGCATAATATTGCATTTACACCAATTAACCTCTTTTTATTCAACATTGGCAACATTACGAACGGAAAAATTAAATCATCACTGGTTAATCACTTCCTACATCAATGGAATTGTCTTTCATGTTAGATGATTACCTAATAACCTCTGACCCTGTAAATTCAGTTGACTATTCACGTAACATCACTCCTTTATGAAACTTAAAACAGCACTTCATATGAATCTTTCAAGTAAGGAATATAAATATAAAATGGCACCTTCCAAACAAATATTTTCTTAATTACCCACGAGAAGAATGAGCTCAGTTAACTTATCTTTTCCTCCTGCTTTCGCTGTCGCTGTCACTCGTACAGCTGGCTAAGACATGCGCTGTTCGGGTTCACGGCATCGTATCAGCCTCTCGGAAATGCTAGGGATGGTCTTCGATCATCTCCGGTCCTCATGGGCTCGACTTGTCGTTCGTGTCACTATCATCTAGGTAGCCTCCACCTCTGCACTTCTAGCACATGACGTAGTTGATTTCTTGTGCAGTGGAAATAGAAAAGCACATCAACATGGTCATTTTCGTCTTCTTCTGGATACAAAGCCTACTATGATCTATTGAAAATCTGTAACTACTGCTTCGTATAATGATATCTTATGATGTTTTAGAATCTTTCAATATGTCTAGCAAGGCTTCAATTCAACCGTAATATAATCGTTCTATGTCCTGCGCAACAGATGTTATTATTCCTTAACTTCTTAAGATTGAATTCCTACCGTTATATACGTCTTCTTGCCGGTATCTCGTGACGTAGCATTGAGGTAACCTGCCAATTAGCTCGTGCAGTTTTATATTAAGAAGTATTATACATTTTCTACCGCCGATGACTTGTACTGCCCCTGTAGATGTTTACTATTATTTCTCTCTAGTTATATATTTCTTTCTTCTCAATCAGCTCTCTTCTCTAATGGATTCGTGTAGCGCTCTGCCAGTATGTTTCCAGTGAAATCGAATTTTTTCTCAATAATAAATTTTAACAATATTCTGACGTCGTCCTTTCTCACCGCCTCCTATAATTTCTTCCCTTCTTTTACCTGACGAAAATATCATTCTCTTAACATTTGTGAACACGTTGACGTTTTATTCCTGGCGTTCTTACGGCATAGTCACCATTTTTGCTCCAGATAAACTTCATTGCAAACAGTGAAATGGCACAACAATTTTTGACACAAATTTTCACTAGTTTTCTTTATGCTGAGACAGGGAATTCAAATTGCTTATACAGTATAGAAAATGTCCTTGGTAAACCTGCTCTTCTAGTTTAGCATCAGATACTGGCGAGTAATAAATTATTTGTCCATAAACATTAGCAAGTGTTCTGAATCTGTATTTCGCAAATTATTTCATTTACTGTTACCTATTTTGCAGAAAATTATGAGCTTTTATTTCTTATTTAAAAAACTAATTGACACTTACCGAATTATAGGAAGATCGATTTTATTTAGTGCAGGTTCCACGGGTTTCTTTACGTATTCCGAGGAAGAAACTACCCCTCAAATATGTTACTTTCTTCATAGCAATCCAGTGGCTATCGTGATCTAGACTCCAACAACAATAAAGAAGGAACATCAGCAGGGCGTCAGTTTCAAACTTCAAATCTTCATACACGTATACCCAACCTACAGTATATCAAAGGAAGTGTATGATGCTCTGATTTCTCTGTTCAAGTTCAGTTCTTCCAGCTCCAAATCACCGGCCGTTTTATGAACCCTCCGCCCTAAGGAAGGGCCCAAGCAATGAGGTGATAGAGATCAAGCCTCCTTCGGCAGCAAGCAAATGAAGTAACTTTTGTGAAGTTTTTATGAAATTCACTTAAGGTAACCAAGTATGTACGATTCTTGCAATTTTTTCCCTACAAATGTTAACTCAGTTTGTAATTTTGTGGAATATAAATTTATGTTTAATACTGCGTATGTTACATTTAGAAATCACAAGTGGATAACATAACGTCTCGCAAATTTGAGATCAGTGCAACAATTATATGACTATTGTACCCTACAGGGCACACCAACACTGCAGGATCACACTGACCTGCTCATCTGTTCTTACATACGGGCATCAGCTCAGCTGCAGTCGGCAGAAATGGTCGACAACTGGGTTCTTATGGCGAGAGGATCATGGGGAACTCATACAATTACATTAAACTACGAAATGAGGAACACTTGCGCTGCGATCAGAATTTTTGAGCATAAGTTTGTATTCACAACTCAAATTGTTTACAATGATTGCACCTGGAGTGCCCAAATAAATGCCCCAAAGGCTCACATCTACAGTTTAAAAAGAAAACAAAGAAAATACAATCTGGATGATGACGTTATGCTGAAGTTTGTCGATCTGTGAACCAAGAAAGAACGGATGTGTCCCCCACATGGAAACAGCATCACTATGCCTACGGCATAAAATTACATGATGGTAGAATTAAGGATATCCGCAGAAATTAGCGCTATTATGAAAGTTTCTTCCCATATCGGGATATTTATATACATAAAAATAGCAGCACAATAAGTATCAGAGTAATCTCAGGTAACCTACTCTACCGCCCTATATTACATGTTTACATGGACGTGAACCCACGTCCACCAAGCAGAACTTTGTGTGAAGAGATGGGTTCTCGTAACAACTACATCGTGCAGGATACCTTAAGAGTAATACGCAACCACAAGAAAGCAGAAACAACAAAAAAGAAATAAAGGGAGGTAAACGTTCAAATGAAAGAAGCAACAGTGTCCTCAAAAAGCTTCTCTGCCAAAGGAAAAGACGACCTTCGTCCGGGCTATACAAAGATGGCTATGCCAACCCCCTCGCAGTGAGCAGACCGGACGTTAACCTCTACTGTCTCGGCAGAGCCTTGCCCGTACCACAAAATAAAGTGTAAACAAACTACTGCCAGACACCGTACCCTACATCTTGCGCTCTCACAGCTCCCTTTACAAAGGGCTATTATGCTTCTTCGCATAGCGCAGCAAGTGGCCACAAATGAGTGGAGATAAATAAATCTCCATCTACGTATCAGGCTTTATTAACAGGCTACACAAGCCGCAATTATATCATATAAAGTGTTCTACCATACTATCCCATAAAATCATTACCGTCAATACATACGACGGGCTCACAGTAACCTTGGGGGTCAGAGGTTCAAGCCCATGTTAGGCAGAGTCGCACAGAGTCAAACAACATTGATGTCTCCACCTGCGTTACAGATCACGTTCATCTAAGTTACATAAATAGAGCCAAGCACATGATCAAAATATAATCAGCATGCACACCTAACATCACGCAGATATGTCTGCCCTTCCCCATAAGATGAGAGGATGCTTATTCAAGTACTCTAATCACACAAGAGAAAAGAAAACGTATCCAACGACCGACACAAAGACATATCCCGTCTACCACTCTCAAGCAACTTATATCCGCATGGCACATTACATCTTGCCGTGTTATCAAGATTACGTCATTGTCTGCTTTACATAAAGAGGAAAAACAAATCTATCTACCCTTACCCTTTAGATATATCGAAACAATCTTAATGTGCAGCCTGATGGGCCACAATCAAATCCTATATTAATATTTACAAGTTTAATTCTACTATCTCTGCGTGACTCCCTAACTCTATTACATGTCTAGAAAATCATGGTCCACTTATCTCGTTATGATGACCTCCTCTTCTCCCCCTCCTGGTAGGCTATAGTGATTTAGCCCATCATAGTGGAGGTCTCGTCCAGGGTCGATTCTTGGACACCGGTCTTCCCGTCCCGCTGGTCCATGGTGCTGTCTTCTTCTTGAGGGATGCCTCGTTCAAGGTAGCGTCTTCGAAGCCACGTTCTGAAGTTCTTGCACCTCACTTCCCTCGGAATACGTCTCGACCTCTTACAACAATGAAATGTTCACTTTAAACAGAACGCATCATTCTGGACTTTCATTTAGGTTGAGCTAGCATACAGCTCTAACACTTTGCAATATTACAACTCCTTGTCCTCAATTCTCGTATAACCGAATACTCACTAACTTGTGCAATATGCCATAAACTAGTTTCAGCCCTAGAAATTATCTACTCAGTTATTGTGTTTTTATGCTCGCCTAATTCGGATTCACAAGTCTATCAGAGGATGGATATAGACCTCCTTAACCTATTGTCCACACTTCCTCGGCACCTCGGGAGTTTCGCCTCTACCGCTACTTATCGGAGTCTATAAGTACGGCGTTCCTTTGTTGCCGATACAATTAGCCACATGCGACCTCACTGATAGGTATCTGAACATTGTCACATCTATGAATCTACCACCTGTAACTCTGTAGATCACCGATTCACTGGATCAAAGTTACCGCACTGCAATAACTACTGACTGTCTTTGTTTTGAACAAAAGGTTTCTGGCGCAATCTAGGCAGACGCGCGACGCGTACTGGCAGCAATATGATCGTCGACTGGATGCCCCTTTCCATAACTCTCAGCTCTTATAGGAGGAAACATACCAAAGAACGCCCGGGAATCCACCGAGAAACATCTTGAGTCTGGAATGCGGCCATTCCAGATCTTCCCACGGTGGTTCTGCTTGCTGCGTGTTTATTGATCTAATTATCTATTAATAAACCTTGAGGTATCTGTGGCTTCGTAAAATTCTGGCAATCATTTCCATCTTTTTATTTTCCTGAGAAACCTTCAATTATAAAAATGAGGGCTCGATTCCCGTAGTGCGGTGACCCTGTCTGCTCTCGCTTAAGATTCTGTTAGGTTGGCGCTGGGACTTCCCATAACAAAATCTTATCTCTCTTTCTCTCTTCCACATATATTCCTTCTCACTCGTACACAACCACACTCTGCCTAGGGAATTACCTTCTCGATTCCCGCGCTCTGTATAGCATCACGCCCTCACAAGCGGCGTCCTACTGCGCAATATTTTTACGTCATTAAATATCCATTCTCGCGATTAAATAGAATGGTACACTATTTTTAATTTCAAAAATACCCTGATAACACCAAAAACCAAGGACATTATTATGCATGTGAATGGTGGATCACTTAGCTCAGGGGTCGACGAAGAACGCAGCAAATTGCGCGTCGACATGTGAACTGCAGGATACATGAACATCGAAATTTCGACTGCACATTGCGGTACATTTTATTAATTTCATTTGTTATTTAATTCCTGAATAATTTCTTAGTATTAAGTCTCTCCTTTGCTAAATTTGATCGTTTGCTTTCATATTGTTAATATCTTGTATTGTAATACAGCGTAAATGTAGAACTTCTTACCTATATCTGATTACTATTAAATAAAGTAAAAACATAGCAATTCTTTCACCAATTCAAAGCATTTCTTCTGAACTTTTGTTGGGTAATATTCCGTAGCAGAGTATTAGAGTTCAAGGAAATATTCAAGCCTATTTTCTATGAAAATGATATTGTTACGTTATCTAGATTTAATACTAAGGTGACGATTTATTGACATGCGACGAGGGGGAAGTGGAGCGCAGTAGAAATACTAATTTCTCTGCGTCAACATTGGCTTCAGTATGTTCACAGTGCAATCGCAGGCAGCCATGGCAGGGCCCCAGCTCAATTCTGTGTGGAGAATTAGTCACGGACAGCTGCTGTATCTAGGTAGTAAACGTGTGAACGTTTTAATTAGCCCAACAAGCCGGGAGTGCTTGCGAAAATACATCTGCTAATGTAGCGGATTATGTTGCATTCATGTGGATAAGGGAGCGAGCTCGTTGGCGGATTAAACGGTCTTTCTAATTTCACAGGCTATTTTACATGAAGTGATCCACCTCATCAATGAGATAAGTCTTCTAAACGATGTTGTTTTACATGCAGTGCTAGTAAATAACATCAAACAATATAAACTTTAAAAGACACCAGCGATTTTAATTTTGTTTATACAGCAATAAAATTTGTTGCAAAATGTGTTTGCCAACAGTAGGTTACAATTCAAATTGACGAATAACTCACGATAAAGACTGTTTTATTTTTGAATCCTGTTGCATCATTTACGTCAGTATGTGAAAGAAATCTAGTTCTTATATTCGATGCTTTTATTAGCACATCCGTCTACGAACGTTCCCTGTAATAAGTTATTAAATGTGATCCTGCAGCCCGGTAAAATGAATAGAATGTAGAAATTATTGACAAACAGAACCTCAGTTGACTTCGAATGAAATTACCAGAAATCGTAACCCAAGGCAAAACAATGATATTATTAATTTACTATCGTCCCGAACAACAACAAGAACATCGTAGGGTAAAAGTCACGGTTATGACTATCGATTTACTATCAGTCCGAACGATAAGAATTACCAGTCCAATGAACAACATTTGTAAATATGAGGTAAGTTATAAACACAATCACGGGATTCGACGCTTTTCGTCCAATTCTGAGAACTTACTGAGATTTCCCATATCACGTACATAAAAGTCCATCTTAAAATTATATACCAGCGGCATATGCCAATGTGTTCACTAACTGAACTATGGACTTCTCAGCACTGCGACAAATTTACTATTCGTATGAACGTTTACACAACATTATGCATATATCCTTGCCACCTGTTTGTTCCAATTTGTTTACTTTGAGGAATCTGAAAATGCATATTCTAATGAACGAATCATAACATTCTGTTGGACGTATTTAAAAATTCTATTTGGTAGACTGGTAGTTATTTTATTTCTGTTATTAACGTACTACGGATGTGAAGCCGAGCTCTGCATTAGGGAGGCGCGTGGGTTCTAAACTCATCGTCAGCTGTCCTGAGAATGTTTTTCTGCGATTTCTCATTTTCACTTCCAAGCAAATGCCGGGCCAGGCCACATCCGATTTCTGCCATCTCCTTACCTTATTTAATTCACCATCATTCATTTCATGTTCATTAGTTTCTCAATTGAGGTTGACGTCAGGAAGAACATCCACCCGCAAAATGCCGTATATATTACTTTCACCTCGTTCACACCTACGTATCAAAATATGCGACTAAGTGGTAGACATACAAACATGAGTCATCTTATTGTTTTACTAGTGTAGGAATTCTTATTTTTGTCTACCTTTAAGCTTGATTCTCAAGGCAATGAAACACTCCATCTTTTCATTATACATTAGGAGAAGCAGTAAATATATTAAATTCACTGTGGACCGGTTTCTAATCGTCAATGTATATGCGTAAGATATGCACTTTGAGTCATCACCTCAAAAAACGTTTGATTAATCAAAATGTGCAAATCTTTGTTAATACTGTATTACCTGAGAAAGAGGCATACTAAACCGAAAATGGAAGGAACTTCCCTTCTGGTGAGTGGAGTAATAATACGAAGGGATACAGTATAATTATATTTCATCTGAAGGTTATTTAACGTTATTCTGACTCAAATACGTTTCGTTATCGATGAGATAGGATAGATCTAGGACTGGAAAGAAAGCGTCCGTAGCCTTATTTAAGGTACAATCCCGTTTATCTGGTGTGAAAAGAAGGAAACAATGGAGAATCATCTTCAGGGCTGGCGATGGTAGAGTTGAAACCAGTATCTCTTGAATGCAAGTTCCCTGCTCACGACTTCTAGCACGCAGCCAACTGCTCGGTAATAAATCCTTTACCATTGATGCAATTTGAAATGAAGAGTTATAATAATGAAATGATCAACCAGAATATTAAAATATGGAGTCTACCTTCTTACCTGATTTAAAGTCTAGTCCACGCTTTGACTAGGGAGATCGAAGGTTTGAATTTCAGCTTACCGGGCGAGTTGGCCATGTGGTTAGGGGCGCGCAGCTGTGGGCTTGCATCCGGGGGAAAGTGGATTCGAACCTTACTGTCGGCAGTTCAGAGGATGGTTTTGCGTGGTTTCTCTTTTTCACACCAGCAAATGATCTGGCTGTACCTTAATTAAGGCCGCGGCCCCATCCCTCCCAACTCCTAGGCCCTTCCTATCCCATCGTTGTCATAAGACCTTTCTGTGTCAGTGTGACTTAAAGCAAATTCAAGAAAAAAGTTCAGCTTACAATGTAATTGTTCTCAGTGTGATTTCATCCACTATTTTCCTGCATTCACTGTAGGTAAACACTGTGGTAGCTTATCGGGGTCCTTGGAATTTAAATCAGTGTAGAAATAGGTAGCGTGTAATCATCTACTGAATTCAACGAAGCACTATTTGCAGTTAATTACATGTTCACTCTCGCCTGAGTTTTCCATTCGTTATCGATGGAATAGGATAGAACTAGGACTGGAAAGAAAGCGTCCGTTGCCTTATTTAAAATACAATCCCATTTGCCTTGTGTGAAAATAAGGAAACAATGGAGAACCATCGACAGTTCTGGCGATGCTGGGGCTGTACATTAATTAAGGCCACGGCTGCTTTCCTCCCACTCCTAGGCCATTCCTATCCTATCGTCGCCATAAGACCTTTCTGTGCCAGTGTGACGTAAAGCAAATTTTTAAAAAAATCATCTTACAATGTAACTGTTCTCAGTGTGATTCCAGTCACTATTTTCCTGCATTCACTGTGTGTAAATACTGTGGTAGCTTATCGGGGTCCTCGAAATTGAAATCAGTGTAAAAATAGGTAGCCGGACCCGTGGTGTAGGGGTAGCGTGCTTGACTCTTTCCCGGAGGCCCCGGATTAGATTCCGGGCCAGGTCAAGGATTTTTACCTGGACCTGAGTGTTGGTTCGAGGTCCACTCAGCCTATGTGGTTAGAAGTGAGGAGCTATCTGACGGTGAGATAGCGGCCCCGGTCTAGAAAGCTAAGAATAACGGCCTAGAGGATTCGTCGTGCTGACCACACGACACCTCATAACCTGCAGGCCTTCGGGCTGAGCATCGGTCGCTTGGTAGGCCAAGGCCCTTCAAGGGATGTAGTGCCATGGGAATGGTTGTAGAAATAGGTAGCGTGTAATCATCCGCTGAATTCAATTAACCACTATTTGCTCCTTATTACGAGCCTCATCAGTTCCCTGGTACTATTGTTTTGCTCACCGAGCAAAGGATTTGTGGTTTGAGTTATAAGGCTATCACCTTGCATTCGGATGATAGTGGGTTCGAACCCCTCAGTCTTCTTGTGATCTAACGCACACCAACTCGATCTCACTCTACACCGATGCTTCGATCTCCTGTTCTCCCAGCGGCTTCTCGTAGCGAAATGTAGTTCCAGACCAATTCGCAACTGGTAAGCCTCGTTGAACTCCACGTAGCCGTCCGACGGACTCACTCCCGATGAATGATCGTCACGGACTCGCGACCATCTGCTTAAATTCACTCGCCATTGACGCACTCAATACTGACTCATTTGAGACCTACTTGCTCGAAACTGACTTCCGTGTGCCAGTTCAGCTCGTTATACAGGCCCTCGGAAAATTCTAGAAGTTTCCATTTTTTACATCATTCCGGGCACCTGGTCTATAGTTCGGCTTCTTCCAGGAGTTTTCTTATCGCGAGCCTCATCAGTTCTCTGGTGCTATTATTTTGTTCACTGAGCAAGTGGCTTTGTGGTTTGAATCATGGAGCTATCAGCTTGCATTCGGGAGATAGTGGGTTCGAACCCCACTGTTGGCAGCCCCGAAGATGGTTTTCCATGGTTTTCCATTTTTACACCAGGCAAATGCTGGGGGCTGTACCTTAATTAATGCCACGGTCACTTCCCTCCAACTCCTAGCCCCATCCTATCCTTTCGTCGTCATAAGACCTATCTGTGTCGGTGCAACGTAAAGCAAATTGTAAAAATAATAATAAATATTTATTTTGCTCACTGCTGGTTCAATGCATATTGTCACCGCTGCACCAGCATTATCGCCATTGCCGGCATTATTGCGTTTCACTGGCCGCCCCACTCGACAGTCATTGTCACAATACCTTACTAATGCACTGTATTGCCTATATCAAGTGTCAGAACGTCAATTCTAAAGGTGTCTAACTACATTAAGGACTGTTACATTGCAATAGAGTCCATCTACTGGACATGTGAAGAATATATCGATCACGGAGTTTTCCGACTTCAATGAGGAGAGAACTGTGGCATTTCGGGACTGTGGGTTAACATTCCGGAACACTGGAGCTCTTCTAGGCCTAAATGAGGTAACTGTGCTCGTAATATGAATCTGTGAATTGAAGAGGGACGATGTAACCAATATGAAAGGTCATAATAAACTAATCAGACGATTTCCCGTAATTATATCTTGCTTGTTCAGTTAGATAACACAGACTCGCTAAAGAATCCGAATAGGTTTGGGCTGGGAAGCTTGGAGAAAGGAGACGAGCTGCTCGATTAAGTGGTATGTCCCGAGCCGTCAGTGAAAGGATGACGTGGAAAGACGTTAGTAGAGTGGTGTCTTTAAAAGTAGGAAAGATCACCATATGATGATTAAGTTGGAATACAAGAGGACAAATTGGGGAAAATATTCGTTTATAGGAAGGGGATTTAGGGGTTGGAATAACTTACCAAAGGAGATGTTCAATGAATTTCCAATTTCTTTGCAATGATTTAAGAAAAGATTAGGAAAACAACAGGAGGGGGGGGGGGATCTGCTACCTGGGCGACTGCCCTAAATGCAGATCAGTGCTGGCTGATATTGATTGAAGGAGCCTGTCAAGAAAGCCAAGTAACATGACTGAGGACATCCTCACGCTCACCACGTGACACTCCACGTTAGTCTTGGTGTCAGGGCTTTAATCGGTGCGATGGGCTGGTTCTTTCTGTTTGCTTTCGCTATGTAGATATATTTTCGAGTAAGTGTCACATGGGGTGCTGACATTTAATTGTGAGATGAGTTTTGTACGGTATTAATAAATGGAGCACGAGTCCCTCGCGCTTAAAGTGCCTTAAACGCTGACAAACAGTGCGATGATTCGTTCCAGCAAACCAAGCACATTAGCCACGCTGTTTGAGTGTATTCGGGAGATGGTGGGCTCGATCCCTATTGTTGGAAGCCCTGAAAATTATTTAGTTTGGTTTTTAATTTTCACACCGGAAAATGCTACGACTATACCTTAGGGCCATGATCACTAGGCCTTTCCTTTCCCACTGCGTTACATATCTCTTTGCTCATGCATTGTTAACACTGGACTGTTAAATTTAAATCTTCCTTGAAATATTTAGAAATACCACCGTTAGGGGGTCGGAGTGGGAAAGGGTAGTACACATAAATAATCAAAATAGGATCGAATACATAATTTTCGTGGTCGCTGAGATGAAGAGTGACACTCTCGATGCCGTTTATGTCCAAGTTTAGTGCCCATGGGGGCACGGGCTGTGAAGAAAATGTCCAAACATTACAGAGATTATAGATGTATGTGATGTGTTTATGTTTCACCACCGATCTCAGCCAAACGTGTACAAATATGACTTACTATCCGGAAAAAATATACTGTAGGAGCAAGATACCCCTAGGAGCCCCGGGGGAAGATGTGAAATGTTAAAATAATCGAAATCGGCCCATATTAGGTTCGAATCCATAGCTTTAGGGATCGCTAAGAAGGAATATAACACTCTGGATGCCATGTAATTCAAATTTCATCCCCAATCAAAATGGGGTTAGAAACGGTGAAAAAAGGAAATGACCAAAATTAAGGATGAAAGTGTGTGTGTGTGTGTGTGTGTGTGTGTGTGTGTGTGTGTGTGTGTGTGTGTGTGTGTGTGTGTGTGTGTGTGTGTGTGTGTGTGTTCCAGAACAGATCTCAACCAAACTTGGCACGCACATGACTAATTATCTGGAAAAGTACTGTGTGGTAAGGCACGACTAGCACCAACAAGGGAGGGGTTGATATCTAAAAAACCGGGCGGGTTGGCCGAGCGTGTAGAGGCGCGGGGCTGTGAGCTTGCATCCGGGAGATAGTACGTTCGAATCCCACTATCGGCAGCCCTGAAAATGGTTTTCCGTGGTTTCCCATTTTCACACCAGGCAAATGCTGGGGCTGTACCTTAATTAAGGCCACGGCCGCTTCCTTCCAACTCCTAGGCCTTTCCTATCCCATCGTCGCCATAAGACCTATCTGTGTCGGTGCGACGTAAAGCCCCTATCAAAAAAAAAAAAAGATATCTAAAAATAAGCAAAAATGACCTAATAAGAGTCGAGTCAATGGATTTCGGGGTCGCTGAGTTCAATTGTGACATTGGGGCAAGTACGTGCCAAAAATGACCGATATTTGTGTTGAATCCACAGTTTTCGAAGTCCCTAGCCTGATTGGTGACAGTCCCAGGGACAGCAGGAATCCTGCACTACATATCTACAGTATTGCACGAGAGTTAAATACATACAGTTATAACATCAGGTACTTCCCGGACAATTTGGGCTGCCACAAAGAAATAGTTTGACCCTAAATTATAATCTGAAATTAAAAATTAAAGTTAAGCACATAACAATCAACAGTCAACGTCACAATAAATAAATCTACAAAAAATCAAACAGTTCATACAAATCCTAAAATTAAACTTTCAAGGAAAGGGCCCGAGGAGGCTCGAGTACTAGAGATAGTAAAGGATATTTTTTAACAATGAAAATTGGCTAAACCCTATTTACTGTATATGCAATAATTTCTGACATATAATTTAAAATGAAGCGTCTGTGTAGGTTTTAAGTCTAGATTTGAAATTAATTTTAGAGGTTAGGGAAACAAAACCTTAAGGGATGTAGGTTAACCGGTGAAGAGTAACTTTCGAGTGGTTTCGGAATCCAAAACACAGATTTCATAATGGGCTGACGAGTCTAACGTGCATACCATCAAAAGTAGGGTGATGAGAGTCGCTGCTTAGACGAACTTTAAAGAAGCAAATAACATTTTTATGGGGATAAAAACTAAGAACATTTGTTTTAACATTCAGACTGGTACATGAAATTGTGTATAATAATAATAATAATAATAATAATAATAATAATAATAATAATAATAATAATAATAATAATAATAATAATAATAATAATATGTTTTATTTATTCTGGCAAAGTTAAGGATGTACTCCCTTTCTTACACTTAACCAGTCTTAACCTAGAACACTATTAATAACAACTTGCGATGTCAATAAGATGAAAAAAATTAACAACAATAACAGTAATAGCATTAATAAAATAATCCAGCATAGTGATATTAAAGTGATATGTCGTATATGAGAAAGAAGTCATATCATCTACTGTATATAATACTCATCTTACGTAGAGTACAAAAAGCATATAAATACTAAGTACTTGATATACTAATAAAAGTAAGTTTCAAAATTATATACATTTCAAGAGGACACCGAATTATCGCCTTCAATTGAGAAGTGAAGAAAATGAATAGTAAGAAGAGGAAGATCTGTGAATGGAAGAGGGAAATAATGATGAAGAGGAAGTAGGAGGAGGTGTTTTCAAGTGAAATCTTTGTGATTCATGCAGGTTTACCTGGTACTTCGTCACAGGCATATTTAAAAGTTGAGTTGCTGGACATGATTCTTACGTCTACTTGTTAGAGATTCCATTGTCGGGCTGCGGTAACGGTGAATGATTTCGCGTAGATTGTTGTTCTATGTACAGGTGTAACTTCCTAGCCTCATGTTTTTCGTTTTCAATTTTTCGGAAAAAACGCCTTTCCAGAATGAGACGTAGACATGATTATGCTAATCAGTCACAGTAGTGTGCTCGTCGAAGGGGGAATCTTATCTTGCCTAACATCTATGATAGCCTCACGTAAAATAATTTCGAAATGCCGATATTAAGGCTTGTCAGCGAGTGCCATTTATCTTCGTCAGAGTTCGCTGCGGCTTTAGTTAAATAGCTTGCGGTGGACATCGGTCGCCAGGTGTATGAGTAATTCAAACCCATCAATCACTTCTGCGTACTACCTACTGTATGTCTGCGTGGATCGGCGGCCTTATTTGGCACTGTTGCTTCATGTATTAATTTTGAATACACATAAACAATATAAAATGCTTTTCCTGGGATAGTGATGGAGAAAGGGATTATTGCCTTAGGGAGACAAAGGGACTTCATTTCCTGATCACCGAGCTCGATAGCTGCAGTCGCTTAATTGCGGCCAGTATCCAGTATTCGGGAGATCGTGGGTTCAAACCCTATTGTCGGCAGCCCTGAAGATGGTTTTCCGTGGTTTCCTATTTTCACACCAGGCAAATGCTGGGGATGTACCTTAATTAAGGCCACGGCCGCTTCCTTCCCACCCCTAGCCCCTTCCTGCCTCATCGTCGCCATAAGACCTATCTGTGTCGGTGCGAGGTAAAGCAAATAACAAAAAAAAAAAAAAAGAAGAACATTTCCTGTTCGCCACACTCAGCAATCCTTGGCAGGGAGCTCCACCCCCACCCCACCCAACCAACCCACGATTTTACGTTAGCTTCACTCGTTGATGAAACTGTAATTTTGTATCCATATCCGCATCAGCTAATCAAGTGAAGATGACCATAAAGCTATAACAGTGTAAAACAACGGAAATGTCGGCCCAATTTTCCTTTAGTAATTCACTGCCATGGAAAGCTTGAGGAATGTTTAAACACATATCATCCTGTAAATGCACGTGGGTAAGTGACCATTTCGATGTACCAATCAAAATCCCCATTTATTTTCTAAAATTCGAATATTCGACTTCTGAATTGATAATAACAGGAAGTTGCGAGCCTAAAATAAATGGACAATAAGGCTTCCCACTGGAGAATATGTGAGGCGCAATATGAAGCCAAACGTTCATCAGAAAATCTTCGCGTCCATAACTACAATAGTACAACACCCTAAATAAACCCTTGCCTTTGTCGAGATGTGTGGCTCAGATGGTTAAAGCACTGGCATTCTGAGGCCAAGTTGGCAGGTACGATCCTGGATCAGTCCGGTGTTATTTGAAGGTGATCAAATAATATCGTCCCTCATATGCCAATACCGCGAATGTGACAATGCTCTTCCTATCCATTATTTTCCCTAAGACTGGTCACGCCTCCCAGCCACATATTGATATGCAGCCCATCAGACCAATTTTCGGTGAGTTAATTTTCCTGTGTGCGTGTGCGTGTGTGCGTGTGTGTAAAGGAAAATGAACGTTAAATACATCATACTCTAGGAGAGGATTAACATTTTCATGCATGCATACATTCCTACAGTACGGTACAGTAAGTTTCATTTTCCTCTAAACGTTAGCATAGCAAAATTAACTCACCGAAATTAGTTCTGATGGACTGTATATCAATATGTGGCTGGGAGGCGTGACCTGTTTTAGGGAAATAAAGGATAGGAAGAGCATTGTCACATTCATGGTTTTGACATAGGAGCGTCGATATGCCAGCTAGTGCCGTAAATATGCCGGCACGGAAAGGAACTTCCGCGGGACAAAATTCTGGCACCTTGGCGTATCTGAAAAACGTAAAAGTAGATAGTGGGACGTAAGGCCATTATTATTAGTATTAGTATTGTATTGTTATTATTACTCTTACTGTCTGCAGTTATACTGTATAGTACTACAGGATACATAGAATGTTATTCTTCAGAGTTTCCACGCATAATGAGTACATAGTTCCGATATGAACACAACCTGTACGAAATATTAAGAAGATGCTGGCTTTCTGAGCCTAAGTAGACAGCTTCACCGTAATACTAGACCCCACTAGCCTGTAGTAGCCAACGAGTCGGACAGTCATTCGATGAATAATAAATTCATTTATAGCAGCCAATGGCCATACACACAACAATACACAATGATTAGGTTATATAGGTAATTAAATTCCATAGGTAACAATGTACACAGTCAGATAGTCTTTGTCAGGTACTCAATAGCAGTCATAGTGGGGATAGACATCCGTTCCGTTTGTGGGACCTCTTATAAAACTCCTTTAGAGCTCCTTTAGGTTAAATCCTCTCTTGGGTCGCGTAGCGTTTTACATAGCGGGGGTAGGTCCGTTGGTTGTTCTATTTGTGGGAGTGCGTTTAAGCGGTCGTTTTTCTTAGGGACATATTGATATTCATAATGATAGAAGACTGTTCCGAGAGAGATAGATGGCCTGAGTGCGTTTGCTGATCATATTGGGAGACGACTATTCTGGCTTTCAGCTTGTAAGCAGGTCCGTACAGTGGTGTTCGTCTGTTAATGTGTTCTATCTGTGAGAGGACATTTAGGCTGATCTCTGCCTCAGATCAAGGCACTGATCTCTATACATGGATCGTTGATGGCAGGTCTCCGCTGCAGGAGAAAGTACGCCAAGTTGAACGCGCGGTTCGCCATGTTGGCGTACCCAACCTCGAGCTCTCCTTATGGGGAAGCAATGATAATATAGTCAATTTTAAGTCGCAATTAATGGCGCATTGGAATAATTAAAAATATAGAGACATGTTCACTCAAAGAATAAGGACACTGGGATCACTGACACGTCATTCCGACGTCAGTAAATCTCCGGGATAGCAATAAAAATGAGTGTATAATAACGGCCGGCAAATATTAACTTACGTGCTGAACACATGCAATTAGCGATCGGTAACACAATATGAGTGAAAACCAGTTTCTGGAAACATTGCTGTAAATTGTATACATGTATTCCACGAAATTATGCATTCTTAAAATGATGTACCTATAAACGTAGCTCAATATACAGGCCTAGATTCGACATATCGTAATCGGTGCTTGATAATGAATTTCTGTTTCCTGTTTCCAAGAAATAACGCGCATATTATCAAATTAAAATATCATTGAAGCAAATGTACACATTTATAAAACCAGCAAATATTCAAAACTAGTCAATATATCACATTACCTCCAGCTTAATGTACTATTACAGACCTCTTTAATTAAATTCAGCTAGCAAAGCGATATTGATAGTCATCATCAGAAATATGTAACACCACTTAAAAGAGTCCCAAATACCACGAATAGTATAATGGAATAGCCCCAAACACCCACCACACTTTTCCTTCTCCCACCACTCCAGTGTCTGAAACCCATAATTATTACTGATGTAAATAAGGTCTAGAATTCCTCCAGACTTCATTTTCTAAGATTGTTATAAGGTCACGTCAATTATTTCATCGAAACCGTCAGTTTAATTATGAGAAAAAAAATATAAGTAAATCTTTACTTGCAGTTAATGTTCAGCAAAATTGAAAACAGTTGGCTGTACATCACTTCTAAGGTGTACAGTTTGTCCATTTCTATCAAAACAGTCTTCCTCTAAGTGATCCGAGCAGAGAAGAGCTGTTTTAGAAGGCTCCCAATTCTCCCGCCTGATACTCCTAATCGATGATCTTAGATGTTCGGGTCTCGAGAAAGGAAATCTACAAAAATTAATTGCCATTTTGCTCCCGGAATATGCGAAACTCAAAACACTACCCTAGGAAGATTCTTATGTACGGTATAAAACTCCCCGAGCCGGGCTGAGTGGCTCAGACGGTTAAGGCGCTGGCCTTCTAACCCCAACTTGGCAGGTTCGATCCTGGCTCAGTCCGGTGGTATTTGAAGGTACTCAAATACGACAGCCCCGTGTCGGTAGATTTACTGGCACGTAAAAGAACTCCTGCGGGACTAAATTCCGGCACCTCGGCGTCTCCGAAGACCTTAAAAAAGTAGTTAGTGGGACGTAAAGCAAATAACATTATTATTAAAACTCCCCGATGAAATGATTTCTCCTTCTGCTGATCGGTTCTGTTTGTACAACCATAAGCTGAATACTGCGGTATGTTAATACCCCGTAGAATGTTTCTTCATTCATATTTCAGATAAACACATACATATTTAAATTTAATCTTGTAATTCACAAGCATACTACAAGGCAACGAACCTAAATTCGTAAAATACACTACTATTTACTTTGCAATAACACAGCACAGAACACTCGTGAAACTACAATCAAGAGGCCTGGCGTCACTGAACTAAGCATAAACAAAGCAAGCTCGCTCCTCGTGGTCTATTGCACCATGCGCTCGCTGCCATCTTACGACGCCAGTCATCTTCTATTCGGCTTACTGCTACCCAAGCTACCAGCCATCCAGGTATAGAGATCAGTGGATCAAGGCCAACGCTCAGGTACAAATTGTAACGCACAGTGGTGAGAGGCCATATGCCTGTCTAATTTGCGACACTATTGAGATCGCATATTACAGGGCTAAAATAAGAGTTCATGCATTTTCCCTATTTTAGTTGAAGACGGTTATCCTACAAACCAACGGTAAAATAACTTGCTAGGTGAGTGTTAACGTACGCGTGAGTCGGATTTTATGACGAGGTCACGTGATGTTAATAAATAAGAAATAAGCTGGAATGGGTAATGGGGGGAACAGGAAGTAGAGATGAAGAGAAGATACGATCGATGAATAATGGCAACAGCAAAAGAAATGGAGGGATATGAATATAAATGACTCTCTAGACCAGGGCCTCTCAGGGTACATGCGCGTGGTGTATGCACTGTGCACGGTGCAAAAGACGACTTCGCTTGGTTGACCAGAGTGCAGACCCCCCACTCCTCTCTCCCTACACCTGTCACCCCGTTCGGCCTGTCTCCGCGTTCCTCACCTTCACTGCTGTTTCTCTCCCACTGCGAAATGTTTACGTGTGGTGAGCGGAGACGCTCAGTTGTATGGGACAAGGTTACCAGTGTTATTAAATAAATTAAAAGAGTGAATAGAAATACACATACATGTTTGAGAGGAATGTAAACATAATTTTTAAAAAAATGCAGAATCCGTAACCAAAATGAAAATGCTACAGTACTGGAACAAACCTCATTTGTGGATATAGAATGCTCTTCTTCAAGATGTTTCAACTTCCTTAATTCTTTCTCTCTGACGTCTCCTATGATTTCACAATAATTTTCCGAATGTATTCTGTTGTAGTGTCTTTCAATAGACGATTTTCTTACGCACGTAATTATCGTCCCATAGATTAGGCATTTGGCGTTATCGTCACGACAGACAAAAAAATACGAAAGTTCCCAGTTCGATTGAAATGGACTTTCGGAAGTCTTTGCTTTCTTCGAAACAGGTTGCTCCATTATTATGTTGTTGCCGTGCGCTTATCTATTTCACTGATAAACACGTCGTCTACCACCGAACGCTTCGTCGCTCTCAGCACACTACACCATCCGAGTCAAGCCGAGTTGAGGCGAAGCGTACCGATGCACAGTGCACAGAGCCTATGCACCTCGCTCTGCACGCGTGAGAGTTTGGGCGTTTGAGAGGCCCTGCTCTAGACCTCCAAATCATAATATTGACGGGTTCATAACTGAACTGGAGTTGACCAAGAGAAGTAAGATAAGAATAATGAAAATGGAGCCTCGCACAAAAAATCGAAGTAATGTAATGTTCAACAAGACATACTTTGGTCGGTAAATCGTGGTCTCTCTTTAGTCGCATATTTTGACAAGGAGGAAGGGCCATGGATGTATTCTGCCCACGTGCAAAGGGGGTGATCAGTGTACTTAAATTTAAACATAAATACGATTAATTACACATGCAAGTACAAATAGATTATTTCTCTATTTCATTTCATAGGAATAATTCAAAAAGGCCTCCTACATATGTCGGTCTGCATTTTGCTGCTTTCTAGTGGAGGAAGTAGGCACGTTTACTACGTAAACTATATAAGAACTACAAAAGTTTGAAAAACTGAATGAAAATTACAAGTGGTGGTGTGGCCTTGCATAATACATTGAGTATATTTTTATACCTATTTTCAAAGACAATGATTACTTATTAAAGAAATATTTATTAGTTTCAACATTATTTATGACTATTTCCGTACATACCATGTGCAAATCCTGTTTGTTTACAAACAAGTTGTTTTCGAGTTTCATTGTGTTGAGGTGTGCGAGTATTTTCTACTATTCTTTGGTGCTGTTCTATGGTGAAATCCATACAATAAGTTCTCGGTGGCGTAAGCCAAAATCAAAAGTAGTAGAAAACAAGAAATGTCTTTGAGATTATCAGCTGCTCGGTGGAAATCAGCTGGCAATACAGGTTATGAACATTGTCCATTATTTAAAAATTTCCTTTTTTATCTGTTTCGCTATTTCAGGCATTCAAATTGTTACACGCATCACAAATCTTATGACTTTGCTTTCAAAATTTGCATTTATTATCTTCATTGCAATGACTATAAACCTGCGGATCGATTTTTGGATTGCACTTTTGGTCTGGCAGTAAAAAAGTTTCAAACTAAAAAAAAATTGAAGATTTTTTTGTAGAATAAAACTTGGATATGAAAAAAAAATTCTTCATACTCATTAATGCAATTCAAAAATGAATCCGTAGGTTTCTTCCAATTGTATTAGTGCAATAGAATATTACCTGAAATTTACACTATCTTGATTGGTTTAATACGGCAGACCTTTATACATCTTGAATAATTTGCACATGAAAATGAACAAAATAATCAATATCTCGAGAACTACTCAACTTGCAATGCTCAAATTTCCCACAGTGGTTTATGTTATGGTTATTCATCATCATCATCATCTGTTTACCCTCCAGGTTCGGCTTTTCCCTCGGACTCAGCGAGGTATCCCAACTCTACCGCCTCAAGGGCAGTGTCCTGGGGCTTCAGACTCTTGGTCGGGGGATAAAAATGGGGAGAATGAGCAGTACTTCGCCCAGGCGGCCTCACCTGCTATGCTGAACAGGGGCCTTGTGGAGGGATGGGAAGATTGGAAGGGATAGACCAGGAAGAGGGAAGGAAGCGGCCGTGGCCTCAAGTTAGGTACCATCCCGGCATTCGCCTGGAGGAGAAGTGGGAAACCACGGAAAACCACTTCCAGGATGGCTGAGGTGGGAATCGAACCCACCTCTACTCAGTTGACCTCCCGAGGCTGAGTGGACCCCGTGCCAGCCCTCGTACCACTTTTCAAATTTCGTGGCAGAGCCGGGAATCGAACCCGGGCCTCCGGGGGTGGCAGCTAATTACGCTAACCACTACACCACAGAGGCGGACATGGTTATTCATAAGCATATAAAATTTCAAAGCTGTACCTCAGTTTATATAGAATTTGGAAATTTCAGTCCCAGTTCCAATGCTACGATCATCAATGCTTAATTTGAAGATACATTGAACCTCCCACTCAATACTAACTCAGCTGTGCTTAGTTGGAAGACACTGTGAATCATCCAAAACTTCAGCTCACTTAGACTCCCACCGAGCTCGATAGCCGCAGTCGCTTAAGTGCGGCCAGTAATCCAGTATTCGGGAGATAGTAGGTTCGAACCCCACTGTCGGCAGCCCTGAAAATGGTTTTCCGTGGTTTCCCATTTTCACACCAGGCAAATGCTGGGGCTGTACCTTAATTATGGCCACGGCCGCTTCCTTCCCACTCCCAGCCCTTTCCTGTCCCATCGTCGCCGTAAGACCTATCTGTGTCGGTGCGGCGTAAAACAACTAGCAAAAAAAAAAAAAAAAACCACTTAGACTCCCAACTTCACGTCATGAAATACAATGTCCAAATATCGTCCTTTCATCTCTACTTCCTGTTCCCCCATTATCTATTCCAGCTTATTTCTTATTATTTATTAACATCACGTGACCTCGTCATAAAATCCGACTCACGCGTACGTTAACACTCATCTAGCAAGTTCTTATACCGTTGGTTTGTAGGATAAACGTCTTCAACTAAAATAGGGAAAATGCATGTACTCTTAATTTAGACACAGGTTGTACTTCCTAGTCGTTCTTCAATCCACCAAGACCTCTAGATATTTCGAGTGGGCTACTATAATTAGTCTAAATTTAATGACCCGTAATATATCCTTCACAATCCGTCTAAACAGGAAGGAATTACAATTGACTACATCTTAACGTATACATATATTCGCAATTTTATTATGTTCTTAACAAATTCTCTGCAGTCACAAGATATGGTATGAGTAATGGTTAGATTTCTAATTCTCTTAATTACTGTTGAAGTGAAATGTTCTTCCACCAGCGAGCACGTATATCGGTGTCGTAAATTCAACTGCTGACTTCCTTCCCTGCATCTGAAATGATCACACGTTGCGCCACTGCAAATAGAATTAGCATACCCGTCCCTGGATTGCGGTGTCTGATAACGCTAATGGTCTCAACTACTTGAGAGGGAAACTGTTTACAGAATACGGGAAATACGAAGGCGTAGACATCCAACCAAGCTTCAGAGCCATGTTGTTACTTCTTTTGACTGGGAATCATTCATTTTCACTTTCATACTTTCCCCCTGTTAAATATTTCATCGTTATTATGTCGTTTTCTTTCGAAGCGTGGTTATGTCCATTGCTGGAAGATGAATCAATTTTATTAAATGCACAAATTAATGCATACATTTCAATACCTTTATCGATAAATCACCTAATATTAATTAGATCATGGTTCCTATAATAATAATAATAATAATAATAATAATAATAATAATAATAATAATAATAATAATAATAATAATAATTTCGTGCAGCTCCTGTATGGCAGACCTTCCGATGAGAGTTGGAAGCATCTGCCATGTGTAGGTAACTGCTTGTTATTGTGGAGGAGGATGGTGTTATGTATGGTGTGTGAGTTGTAGGGATCTTGGTGACAGCACAAACATCCAGTCCCGCAGCCAAGGTATATAACCATTTAAGGATAAAATCTCCGATCCAGCCGGGAATCGAACCCGGGACCATCTGGACCAAAGGCCAGCACGCTACCCATTTAGCCATGGAGCCGGATATGGTTACTATGATCAATATGGTATAAATATATCAGGAACTTCAAGCAGTCAACAACTGTCTATCAAATTAATGTTATCAGTTTCAATTTATCGCAAATGTATGCACTTGATTTTATTTGTGATGCGTTAGAATAGTGCTCTGTATCTTCTTCTTCTTAATCTGCTTACTCTTCAGGGTTGGCTTTTCCCTCGGACTCAGCGAGGGATCCCACCTCTACCACCTCAAGGGCAGTGTCCTGGTGCGTGAGACATTTGGTTGGGGATGCACCTGGGGAGGATGACCAGTACCTCGCCCAGGCGGCCTCGCCTGCTATGCTGAACAGGGGCCTTGGTGGGGGGTGGGGAGAGTGGAAGAGATAGACGAGGAAGAGGGAAGGAAGCTGCCGTGGCCTTACGATAGGTACCATCCTGGCATTTGCCTGCAGGATAAGTAGATAACCACGGAAAACAACTTCACAATGGCTAAGGTGGGAATCGAACCCACGTTTATTCATTTGACCTCCCGAGGCTGAATGAACACCGTTTCAGCCCTCGTACCATTTTTAAAATTTGGTGGCAGAGCCGGGAATCGAACTCGGGCCTCCGGGGATCTCCTATATCTATAAAATTAAAAGTAATTTTGTTTGTTCGTTATACAAATTTACACGCCTCCACTGATCAGTACCAACATTTGTACCAAGGCTCATGAGGTACACGGATGTGTCATGGAGTTTGTTATATCGACAAAGATCTAACAAGATAACATTGACCGTAGTATATGATATACGGGAAGAAAGTACTATGTGTTAACGCCATTTTTTATATCAAAGCTCTTACGGAATAGACTGTAGTCACGAAAATCTTGGAACTTAGGGTAGCAAGGAATATGGTTAACCCTTCACACAGGGGTACAGGACTAAACTATGTTAGTTCTTCCCTGCATTTTGCTCTGTAATACAATGTAAAGATTTATTATCTAGAAAATTGGCCTCACTCCCATATACGAGTTTGTCTATTTGTAGAGGTAGTTATATCGTCAATGATTTCATAAACCTGGTCATGATATTTGATGTACGGGTAAACCGTTATGTGTCTGGACGCCATTTCTTATACCGAAACTCTTAATATGTAGACTGGAAACGAACAGCATTGATTTTAAAATACAGCGACATTATTTTATCTCTTCGGGGGATTCTCACTTACGCTGTCGCTCGCGCAGCGAGCCTGTCTTCCGCCAAGCATTTTGCCGTAATGGGGCCAGCAAGCAGGGCTCGTCCGGCACAGAGTCAATGAGTATAGAAATGTGTTTACAGCTGGTGTTGAAAATGTTCGCCATTCACTGCTACACATTGCTGGCACCTCCTTATGAAATTGTCATTTACTTTGACAAGTTCCTCACCACTGATTGACTTGATTTCAACTCTTACTTAGTCTTTAAGCTCCTGTAGAGTGTGAGGATTTCTCGCATAGCATACAGGCTATTTTTAAGAGCCCCCATAGATAGAAGTGATAAGTCCAAATTTATTATTATATTGCTAATAGGCACGTGTCTGTAACCGTGTAGTCTTATCCTCCTTTCTGTTCCATAGTGTACGATGTAGAAGCATGTGTCTGGTTGTGAAAATAGGAAACCTAGGAAAACCATCCTTGGGGCTGCCGACAGTAGGGGTCTCCCGATTCCAAGCTCACAGCTGCACGCCCCCAACAGCACGGCCAACTCACCCGGTGGTTTCTGAAAGTGTTAACACCCTCCTTCAGTCTTTGCTATCATCCATTCATCGCCTTCTACTATAGGTATAGATAATGGTGTATCATTTTCTACAATTTTGAGCAATCGAAGTTTTACTCGATCAGATACTGTTACATGTGGAATTCTCCACAATATACGATGAAGTATAATTTTCGAGTCCACTGGTGGTTCTGCTATCACTATACGCCCTACAGTAGTAGGGCTAGGTATGTTCTAAAACAATGGGCGCTGAGTCAGGATTTTCCCACGAGGTCATTGACTCCTAATAGTGTACCTACGTGGGTTGTGACCCGAGGTCATTGACCCATAGTATAGTAGTAGTGCAATGCCGACTCACGGATTTTGCATAAGAGAGCAAGCCTAACCTCACAGTTGCCATCTTAGAGGGGCCTAACCTCACTTTTACGGCCAGATGCCCTTTCCGACGTCGATATTGCATAAGGGTGCAAGCCTAACCTCACAGTCACCATATTGGAGGGGCCTAACCTCACAGGGCCCCGTTTTACGGACAGATGCCCTTCCCGACGGCAAGAGTTGCCATGTTAGAGTGGCCTGACCTCACGTTTACGACTAGATGCCCTTTCCGATGCCATCATGAGTAGTAGGGCAATGTGGATTCGTGTAAGAGAGCAAGCCTAACCTCATGGAGCGACCTAACTACACAGGGCCTAGTTTTACGGTCAGATGTCCATCCCGTCGCCACTTTCGAGGGGCCTCACTACACAGGGCATAGTTTTATGGTCAGATGACCTTCCCGTCGCCATTTTGATTCTCCGACCAGAGGGGTACATATGGCCTCACCGCACAGTCGGCGTCTTGGGGGGGCCTAACCACACAGCGCCCAGTTTTACGGACAGATGCACCTGTAAGGAGGGAAGGGCATCTGTCCGTAAAACTGGGCCCAAGGTGTCGACCTACAGAATCGGGTATTAACCATCTCACAGCTTATTCCTATGATTAAGCTGTTAGTAATGCATGGCTTTAAATGAAATATCCCTTTCTTGTCAGGCAATGTACTTTCATGAAAATGGAAACTTGTTTTGTAACGTGAAAACTTACGTGTGGTTTTACAGTAAATTATATTTTAAACAGAACACATTTTCTTTTGTGTGGTTTGTCGTTCTTTATTAAGTGAGTGTACTTAGGCTCCTCCAAAATGGCATCTCTGTAGTAATCAGTGAGAGATTTTAACATTACATAGAGAATTTTTATTATCTACCTCTTCCGTTTGGTAAATTTTGGAGGTTTAATATGTCCAGCGTTCTCGAAGCTCTTCCGACGACAGTGCTCCGTTTATCTAATTAATAAAGCTTGTGATCCAGAAGATTTCTGGAAGGAATAATCATACTTCAAAAGATCTAACTTGGTATTAATCATTACACAAACGATTCATTCTTTACCTTAATTAAATTCGAGATTTTATTTTGCTTGGTTTCGTAGCTTAGAGTAAACAAGTATTGCAGCAATTTGAATGATGTTATATTGACTTTCATACAATTTTACAAAAGCTATTTATGCTTTTTTCAATCTGCCTTACATCGCACAGTCACAGATAGCACTAATGGCGAAAATGGAAAAATGATAAAGGGCTATCCATATTTATAGTCTTGTAACAATATTCGTTAGCGGTTGGTAAGTGACATCACTCATATGAATAATAAGACAAAAGGCTTTTATCTTAGCAGGATTGTTTTCAGATGTTTGAAATTCTAAACGAATATCCACAGGGTATTCTTTTATAGATTCTTCATGATAAGAGCTGTCTATACCTAGAAGTGGTGCTAAATTTTTAAATTCTTTAGGCAAAAATAGCGGACGATCTTCTTTCTGATAATACAGTGATTGGAATTTACAAAACTTGTCATAGAACAACCCAAGTTTATTTTTCTCAAAATTAATGCAAAATTAATATCTATGTTTTCGTATGAATACGTAATTCCGTTGAGATATAGTCTAATATTTCTCAATTTACAGTGATCAAACTCTGAGCTACCTCTTTCATGGTTGAATTTACGATGTGTATGAAATCCAAATATAATATACGAAGGCTTTTTAGTAAAATGTGACGTTTTAACAGTACAGCTATGCTTCTTTGTAGGTGGTAAAACTGGATATTCATGCTGTTTTAAGATAATTGTAATCACTTCGATCACGGATCAGAGTTAGCTCTTGTTTTGCGTTGATTATAATACGTCTAAAGTCTTCTGCGAAGCCAACAATATTTTTCAATGAAAACATACCTGTAAAAGTTCCGTCCTCATTAATCACCCAGTTGATAGTAGCTTTTGGACAAAATCCTGCCATACGTAGAAATTACATTCGTCAACGCTAAAGGGAGGGTAGAGTTTCATTGCCCTTGTAATACCAATATACTTCGATGTATCTATACTATATCCTCATTATTAACTTTATATCACGCTTCAGAAAGAGAAAAGCTAGACCATGGTTGTTTATTTGATATGTGCTTCATCCACTTCATCTAATTTATCTAGTCGTCCTTCAATATAAACGTAGCTTTCGTGTGGTAGGGTGAATATATCTTGCTGATTAATGATAAAGCGAATTATATCATTGTTATTCAGTCCAAATGTAAAAGGTTGATAAGAATGAAGCTCACTTCATACTACACCTTCATGAGTTTCTACTGTGTTCATGATGTCTAGCATTTCTTCCATTTGTTGTAGTAGCTTGTAAACTAAATCTTGGAGTATATGTTGATGGGCATCTGTTAACTCGTTGAGTCTTCGCAAACATGTAATATGTCTCCGGAAGGTACACCGTGTTTTATGGATTTCTTTCATACTGATTTAAGATTAATTTTGTAAGCTACGTACATGTGCCGATCTAAATTCATACGCTGATTATGTTTATTTACAAGCCTATGAGTGATATGTTACTAGTGTGATTTAAAGACACAGGATGATAAGGAACTACTCACGGTTTCTGGCGAATAGTATAACCACTTTCCTCTGCAGGACGTGTGAAGTTTGTTGATTACTATTCAAGTCTGTAATAATATTACAGGTAATGTTTGCATGATGATCGTCGAAGTGTGTTATAGGTTGATCAGCCTCGTAACGTACGAACGGTATAAGTTCTCTTGGTGAAAATCCAAGCAATGGTCCAACCGAATCAGGTTGTGATTTGAAGTCAATCTTAAATGATGACTCAATAACACATTTATGTGTGATGTTGCTCACAGTAATTGAGAACTTGTAATTATGATTACAAAAACTCTCTTCATTAAACTGTTCAATTAACGTACTTTCAATGTAGTCATGACTATCGTCTATTGACTAACTGCCTGATGGTAGCGTTAGCACATACCCATCGTAATAGAACTTGTTTACGCCATCACGCACATTTTAGATTTTGTTGAAGCTTTCAAACGACACAAGCCCAATACTACGTAGCTGTTGACCGAGTTTTATCGGTGGATTAAAGTAGGCGATTGTTTCAGGTCCTTCTCCGCGTACAACCAGCGTTCTTTTAGTCATCACGTGCACACTTTTTCTCTTTGTCTACTGCCTGGGTTTGATATAAGAACATAAGACATAATTGCCTGCACGTGCGTGTATTGTATTTTTGCACACGGTCTGTATTGTAAACATTGTCTGCACACCTTCCGAAATAACGTATGAGCTCGAATGGAGGAGGTTGGTCTCCATAGCAATCGAAACACGATACTTTAGATTTACGTTTTACGTAGGAAACGTGATGAGTTGCAGGTCCGCGACTGTTGTCAAAGTTAATTATAGCACTCACACGTTCACGTGGGAATGCTGGTAGTTGATCGCGCATATGCACACCTCGAAAATGAAGAATTCCTGGTTGTCTAGTAAATGTAAAAAAAAATTCGTGGGTTAGACCTCGATGTGGTAGTGCATTCAGTAGACGTTTTATGGAGATATGTAGATGACAAGCCCTTTTTTGTACGGCACTAGCTTAATGTGTACGAATTTGCCTCGTAATGCAATTGCCTCCATTGTCTAGTTATGACGTTCACTCTCTTTCAACTGTTCCTTCCCTTCTTCTACACCCTTTACAGTCCTTGCTACAGCACTAGCACCACCCAGCAAAGACCCTAAAGCTGCTAGTCCAGCAAACGGCGCAGGAAGAAATCCTCCTCGTTTCGGTACGGGAATAATTCGTGCATGTTTACAAAACATTGCTCTGCATTTTGGTCAAATTCTCGCTCTTGCTGCGCGTAGTGTCTTAGTAATAGCTACACGCGGATTGTATTCCCCACGAATAGCATTTTGTGCAGCGTTTACAACATATTTCCATCCAACAGTTATAGTTTTCTTCTTCATGTCATTTGGATATCGTTATTTCAACATTCTGTACACGACTTTACTCCTAAAGGGCAAATTATGAACTGACTTGTTGTTGTTTGGTATATATATATATTACTGCTGTCTACTTTATTATTCAGTTATCATGAAGATTATAAAGCAAGAAGACACTCTACCTGTTAGGGACATATTGCCACATCTCTTACCTAGTTCTAGTACAACTACAAAAATACGACATGAAACCTTGTTTTCTTTTAATATTCAATGTATTATATCGGGCCCATCGGGATGTGGAAAGACAAATCTTTTACTCGCACTCATTACCGCTTTAAATGGCATACGCTTCAAGAATATTTACCTTTTTGCCAAGTCAGTCTATCAACCACTGTTCTACAAATTGTAATGCACAATCTGGTTAAAGATGGATTGAAATATTTTCAATTTAATTCACATGAGCAAGTACTATCAGCGGATGATGTGAATTCGGAATTCCCTCATGATCTTTGACTATGTAGCAACAGAATAGCAAAACGTTATTCGTGCATACTTTAGTATGGCGGTGACATAAATGTGTAGATTGCATCTGTTTATGCCAAACTAATTCTTGTGTGCCTAAGAAGTTGATACGCGACAGCGAAAATTTTATTGTGCTTTTTCTGCAAGACGAGCGCAACATGTGGCACGTCAATGATGATCATGTTAACACGGATATGACATTGAATAACTTTAAACGAATGTGTGCTAAATGTTGGCATTCACTTAGTTACGGCCTTTTAGTTATTGATAAAGAAGGTAATGTTCAGTATGGACGATTTCTCAATGGGTTTTGATCAGTTTATATGCATTAACACAGAGTTACAGCCACCACTTGATCAAAAACCACCATCATGTCATCATCCAGCAAAGAGATTACAAAACATATAATCCGTGCTCGAAACAATATTCGTCGAAAATATAAAGAGCTTAAACTTATTCATGTAGACACTGATTTATTTTTGAAAATGCAACTAGGTACACCACTGAAAGAAAATTTTAATTCTACTTCATTGCCCCAGTCTACTACAAGTTTTGTTTCTACGCAATCATCCTATAATAAAGAGAAGCATGAACAAGACATGTATGAAGCAGAAGAAGGGAAGCATAAAAAAGAAAGGCTTAAAGAAGAAGAGAAGCGGGATGAGGAAGAGGAGAAGCAGGATAGGGATGAAGAAGAGGATGAGTAAGAAGTGAATGACGAAGAAGAACTTAACGAGACTTCACAGTCTAAGCGCGTTAAGCTTTTAACTACAGATGTTATTGCTGAAATACCTACTACAATAACACAAGGTTTACCTTCTTTGCTGAGGTTATAATCACGCCAGAGTATCGTAATCAGTCTTAAGACTCTTATTCGAAAAAACTATGGATATCTCGTTGTTCCTTATATAGGAAAACTCTTTACAGGACAAACTGTCACAACCTATGGTATTCGCTGTGAAGACGACTGTTTCTGAATAGTTAATACAAATATTAAGATTAATAGCAACAGACTCATCGTAAAAGGTGTTACCTGTAAACCTATTAAGGGTCTCTTAGGGTTTCTTTTCTCACGAATACCTAACAAGGATATAATTTTACAAGATGATCTAAAAAATATAAAGCAATGATTTTTTACTACTGACGCAACACGACGTAATTACAAGAGGACAGAAGCTGTAAATTCAAATAAGGGTCACAGATATTGAGAGTTTATTTCTAAGCTGTTTCCGTCATATCAACCATCTGCACGTGGTTTTAATGTTATCTACAAGCCTTTGTTGCCGTTTGTAGACGTAAGATATTGGAATGACCCTAACTTATTCGTTGTACGATTACAACTTCTAAGAACTTGGCATGATGCTGGTCGCACAGGTCATGAATCAGAAATTCTATAAATATAGAGAGAATTACGACATGCGGGTATTATTCAGTAATGGCTTGTCGAGGTAATACTTCGCCTGAAAAGATAAGCATCGCACACGAGTTACATAAACCAGCACGTCGCATCTACTCTCTCATGTGCGTTATTACACGCGGAAAAGATGATGTCTGGCAAGCAGATTTATTAAAAATGATTCCATATGCCTCTCGCAATAAGGGGTATAGGTATCTACTTACTGTAATCGATGTGTACTCTAAGTTTGTTTTTGCACAGCCTATGCGTTCTAAGACAGCAGCTCAAGTCAAAGACGCATTTAAACATATTGATGAATCGAAATGCTGCCCAAGGCTTCTTCAAACCGATCAATGTAAAGAGTTTTACAACAAGGAATTTTCTTGTTACGGCAAGTTACTTGGCATTCATCACTACTCTACGCACAGCAATATCAAGCAAGTGTTGCAGAACGCTTTAATCGTTCACTCAAAACAATGATGTGGCGAGAATTTACAGCTCAAGTTTCATAGTGTAGGATTAAACTGCTACCTAGACTCCTATCCATCTACAACGATACACCTCATCGCACTATCGGGACAAAGCCACGTTTTGTTACAAAGAATACACCAAGCTTAAATACTATTCATCTTGTAATCAAAATCCGCTCCGCCATCGCTTAAAAAAGGTGATTTAGTTCGCATCAGCAAACACAAGTCTATCCCTGCAAAATTATACACCCCTAACTGGAGCACAAACATTTTTCTAATCAGGAGTGTTAAGCTTACTAATCCAGTTACATATTTATATAGCGATCTCAGAGGACAGCCTACTTAATGTGAATTCTACATCGAAGAACTGCAGAAAACAAAATATCCTGATCACTATTTAATCGAACGTGTTATTCGGTGTTGTGGAATTAAACTGTGTATCAAATGGCTTGGTTTTAATAGCAACTTCAATTCATGGATTAATAAACAGGATGTATTTTAAATCTTGAGTTTTTATTCTTGAAACTCTACCTCTCCTTTATTCAATGTCATAAGACAAGATTAAACTTGCAAGTCAACATTATTACTACATTTCGTACATGCGCTAGCGTAGAATTAATATTAAATTATTAAACAACACCTGTAATATGTTTCACAATTCGTATTTAATTTAGGATATATACATTTTTCTTTCTTCAAGTAAATCTGTTCTTTTTTTTCTTACATAAATTATTTGTACTGTCTTCGCTGTTTAATGCCACAACGTAGTAACAGTTATCCTTTCATTGTAGCGGCAACGACAAGTGCTGCTATCTTCTCAAAATCTAAAGCATTTTGTGACGACACACACTGCATAGCTTTACGCAGCAGATTTTCGTCTGCTAAACGTCTTAGTTCAGGATTGTTTAGACGATAAGCAATGCCATGCTCTTTGCAGGCAGGATCTAACATATTAATACCAGAATCACCACGTGCCAAGCGGACGTCAATTCGTGCTACAGGTCAGCAGTACTGGTAACTAGAAGGATGAAGCTCAAAAGTAAGAAGATCAATCACCTTATCGATGAGTCCAGGCCCTGCATGCTTCCTTACCTTTCCCCCAGCATGTTTCTTCACCTTTTTTCTGCGACAACTTGCTTATTCTTTTCGCAGCCATGATGAGTGTTTATATGCGAAGACAACTCGTTAGTTTCAGGTCCGTGATACAGTTTAATGAGTTGACATATATGGCACTGTCTCCCTGAAGGTCTCCGAGCTAAACTCACTTGTTCATGATGTAAACTACACGTTTGAAGCTCTGACAAATCAGAATCTTGAGTCCAATCACGAGCCAACCTATCCCAGATCTTCTTTACAGCATTCGCAGCTACATTGCCCAAAAAGGCATTTGGTAATGCATTCAAGTCTTCTCCAGTAAAAGTGTTCTTTTGCAAGCATAAAACTTTACGATTACCTTTTCAACTGCGTTACACTTAGTATCAGATAGAAATGACATGATGTCTTTACTCTACAAATGTTTCCTTCACACTGACGTCATATCGACACTGTAATTTACATATGTTGGTCATCTCTCGGCATGCACTGCAACATAACTAATCAAAGAGCATGTACACATGTCGTAAAGACTGTTTAATTGTTTCTCCACTATGTTCCTCATGAAGAGTTTTAAATGATGGACATCCTAATTCATGCATGTCCATAATTTCACACGATGATGGTAGATACTCATGCAAGCATTCCTTCTTTTCACAACCCTTTAAAAGAACAAGATCTGCTCTTGGCAAATGAACGTTTAATATCATAGATAGAAATCACTTTTTCTTCCCACTGCAGACCAAAATTTTTCTATCCATTGAGTCTGCTTTTTTTCCTTCATCTGTTTACAAACAGTAAGGGAAAGGTGGGCTAATGCTAAACTAACGAGTTTTGGTGCCCACAACACAGTGCAAACGAACACAGCCATCTCCTTGAACACAAATTTGTTGCCGTTTGCTTTAAAGCCTTGTACATTAACAGTTAATGTTCTTGTCATGATGGAATAAAGCGCTCTACTTTCTATCACTGTATCTCAGAGACTAAAGAAAAAACTCACACTTTTACCATCTATAAAGGCGTGAGTTTACTAGAGAGTAACGTTGATAACGAACAAGTCAAAACGTGCATAACCATGTCGACATAATCGCTGCATGTCAAAACGGAATTTTTAAATCGCCGAGCTTATTATCTCACTACTCCAACGGGGGACTAGGTCAGATGAGGAGGAGGGAAGCACATCTGACCGTAAAACTGAGCCCAAAATGGTGACTCTGTAGTTAGGCCCTCCAAAATGGCATCTGTAAGGAGGGAAGGGCATCTGTCCGTAAACCTGGGCAAAATAAGGTGACTTGTGTAGTTAGGCCGCTCTAAAGATGGCAAAGGGATGGGGCATCTAAACGTAAAACTGCGCCCAAGAACGCGACAGTATAGTTAGTCCCCTAAAAAAGGTCCTCTGTGGTGAGAGAACGGCATCTGACCGTAAAACTGAGCCCTAGATAGCGACTGTGTAGTTAGGCCCTACAAAATGGCAACTGGAAGGGCATCTGCCCGTAAAAATGTGCACTGTGTAGTTAGGCCCTCCAAAATGGCAACGAGAAAGGCATCTGTACGTAAAACTGAGCCGAGATGGTGACGGTGTTGTTAGGCCCCTCCAAAATGGTGACTGGAATTGCATATGACCGTAAAACCTGGCCCAAGATGTCGACTGTGTAGTTAGGACCCTCCGAAATGGCGACGGGAAGGGCATCTGACCGCAAAATTAGGCCGTGTGTAGTTAGGCCCATCCATGAGGTTTGGCATGCTGTCTTATGCGAATCATCCATTGCTCCACTAAAGATGGCGCAGGAATGGGCATCTAACCGTAAAAGTGAGCTTAGACCCCTACATGAGGTTAGGCTTGCTCTCTTACGCGAATCCACAATGCCCTACTACTCAAGATGGCGTCGGGAAGGGCATCTAGTCATAAAAATGAGGTTAGGCCACTCCAGGATGGCGACTGTGCGGTTAGGCTTGCTCTCTTATTAAAATGTGCATCGGGAAGGGCATCTGGCCGTATGAGTGAGATTAGGCCCCTCCAAGATGACGACTGCGAAGTTAGGCATGCTGTTTTATGCAGAATTTGCGAATCGGCTTTGCATTACTACTGCACTACGGGGTCAATGACCTCGGGTCACAACCTGCATTGGTACACTACTAGGGGTCAATGACCTCGTGGGAAAATGCTGACGCAGCACCCATTTTTTAGAACGTACCTAGCCCTACTACTCCTTTCCGCTTAGGCTGAGAGTGCGTTCATTGAAATAGTATACGCTTTCTTCACCAGCGCTACTAGGATGTCGACGCGCTGACAGGCAGTATACACACGCAGGTTTTCCTACTCGTCGGCTTCGTGATTAGAACTTTCACACGCTCAAACCATTCAGTTACTTGGAAAGCAATATTTTCTTAAAAGTTGGGTCTAGCGAATACAAAAATGAGTAGACTCAACCTTTATGCATGACTGTTGTCTGAAGAGACGAGTCAATTATAGGCAGGACATAATTAATGTTCAGGAATAATACATTGTGTTACAGTGTCACATGTTCTAGCAAATTTGAACTGAGCTTCAAGCACAAACTTTAAAAGTATGTTAAGTATCCACACTAATAGTTTAGGTGGATAATGCAGCTTATCAGAAATATCCCTCTTGTAAATTAAGTCCATCAAATGTGAGCTACATTTTTGTTTCCCGATCAACTGACAACAGAACTTGCAGTCGACTTCCTTCTGTACCTGCAGCACAATAAACCTCCGATATATATCAATGCTGCCAATTCCATTGTTACATATCCAAGACCTGGAAATACTCGAACAGAAACATTAACAAATGGTTACCTTCAACTATTATCATGAAATACAATTTTGTGAGAAAATGCAATTACTCTACATACTGGGAAATTAATAAGCTTGTTGAGTATACACCTGACGTTGTCTGGAATTGAGTAGACCTCCTGAGCTCCTAGGTCTTTCGTAAAGAGTGTTTTCGGTGTTTTCTTGTATGTACTTGAAAATAACCCAGTTTTCGAAATCCTATCCATACTGAATATCACTGCTCTGCAATCCAACATGTCATTGCTGCTTGCTGAAGAAATGCTCAATTGGGTCGTCATTAAATTACCTTGTAAGGATGAAATTGAATCCTAATGTGAGAAGATAATTTATGTAAAAGTCAGTGGAAGATGGTGTCAGAAGAATAACTTCGAATGTCACTTTGCTCAAGAATGTAATTCCGTGAACATTACTCCACTATCCTAACCACTCCAATCTCTCGTCACTTGTACTGGAAAAGTGCATCTTCTCTGGCTTTAAGTGCTGCAAATTTGTGCTACTTACATCGTGGAATTCCAACCATATCTTTACCATTTTTAGGAATACATTGATTGCACCATTGATTTGGAAAGCCTATCTTTGAAAGTGGATATTGCCATCTTACAGGTATTGAAGAGCAGTAAATGTTCCGGGACAGGTTTTTCAGCCATTTCTGTCTTAGGAAATCCATGAAACGAAATGCCTTTACTTTTCGTGCTCTGGCTTTTGCAATACGGCATGCAGCAATAAAGTATTGCGTAAATAATATGCCGGTACCGGTATCTACAAATGAAAAAAACAAAACTTTTTAAATGATTGCCAGCTTTAATTTTAAAAGTAGGCCATGCATAGATTAACTGTATACAAAATGTTCTACAAGGTGGCCTGGTTATTTCACTGGGCCTTAATTCATTTAAAAGTAAAAATCCTGTGAATTAACCACGATCTTAAGCGAGCATGCGGTTATACATCCGCATGGATATTATAACAGTCATGATTTATTTATGTATGTATAGACTTCTATATGTACCGACATCTTTCACTATTTCCGGAATTGTACTAGATTCTCGTACACACCAGCCTGAAGACGACTAGCACTGCAGCATTTCACACCAGACCCCACGCAGTACGTACTCTTAGAGTATGCAGCATGAAATACCAGCTAATTACAACTTAAAACCACGGTCTCAGCTTTTAGCAATAAATTCCCAATGCCCTGCGCACACAGTGAGATGACAACATACTAGCGCTTCTGCGGAAAATACGGTAACCATTACGTGTTCGCTCGAAAGCACAGGAAGCGTGGAGAGTTGAGAGGCGTGTAGTGCATAGCAGAGGGCAATGATCCATTCTTCATCTCATATTTAAAGATTTATCCATCCTATAACCTAATCTAACCTAACACCATGGCACTACAATCCTGAAGTGCCTTGGCCTACCAAGCGACCGCTGTTCAGCCCGAAGGCATACAGATTCAGAGGTGTCGTGTAGTCAGCACGACGCATTCTCTCAGCCGTTATTCTTGGCTTCCTAAACATCGAATCAGCCCTCAGGTAAAAATCCCTGACCTGGCGGGGAATCGTTAATGATGATGTTGATGATGATGATGATGATGATGATGATGATGATGATGATGCTTGTTGTTTAAAGGGGCCTAACACCGAGGTCATCGGCCCCTAATGGTACGAAATGGGACGAAATGCAATGACAAATTAAAAGTCCAAAAGCCTCCACTCACCAGAATTCAATACATGAGGGCGAAGAATGCATGGATGGAGATGAATTTAAAACAATCAGTGGATCCGACACGCAAAGTCTCGCATTCACAAAAACTGACGTGAAACAATAGTATTACTGACCAAGGAACTGCGTCTATAGCATAATACTAAATCGACAACGCTGTTAGTCCAAAATGGTCCAAAATCCAAGTCATCGGCCTCTCATAACAGTACTGGTCGTATGGCTTTTAGTGCCGGGATATCCCAGGACGGGTTCGGCTCGCCAGGTGCAGGTCTTTCTATTTGACACCCGTAGGTGACCTACGCGTCGTGATGAGGATGAAATGATGATGAAGACAACACATACACGCAGCCCCGTGCCATTGGAATTAACCAATGAAGGTTAAAATCCCAGACCCGGCCGGGAATCGAACCCGGGACCCCCTGAACCGAAGGCCAGTACGCTGATCGTTCAGCTAACGACTCGGACATAATGGCACTTATCGTTAGGAAAGTAGAACCATGGCATTTGCCATGTTGCGGTACTAATCAAAAGTAGCTTAGACCCGCGGCATTCCACACAGTATGGTACTAAACACAATTAATGAAATTCGCACAGGGAATACAGACCTATGGCGTTTCGCACACCACGGCGCTATTTACAGGCAACGCAAACCTATACATGCAACCCATGATGTTCCTCACATACTGGGTACTAAGCATAGGCAAGACAGAACAATAGTGTCGCTCATCCCATGGTGTTGCTCATATAGGGGTACGAATCACAGGTACTGTAGAAGCCGCTAACGTACTCTATTGCTACTAATCACAAACCTATATGGTACCTAACATAGTGGTACTACGCACAAGTAAAAGTGACTCATGGTGTTCCCCGTGTGGTGGTACAAAGCACAAGCAGTCTCATGGTTCTAATTTGATCATCCCTTGGTCGCGTCTTTTAGTCGCCTATTACGGCAGGCAGGGGATACCGTGGGTGTATTCCTCGTCTGCGTCCCCCACCCACAGGGGTTAGTGTGTTTGGTTCGCGAGAGGTATATTATTTCCCTCAAGTCCGCCGGTAAGCCGGTTAGGAACCCCCTAACCGCTACCTGGGACGCGCCACGTGGGAGTATCACCTCTCCCCCTGCTACGCCAGCGTAGTAGGTTCGTGGGGCGGGGAATCGAACACGGGGCCTCCAGGTAGGAGGCAGGCACGCTACCCCTCCACCAAGGGGGCAGTTTGTTCATCTTATACTATAGCGTAATAACATGACGAATAGAATATCAAGTGTGATCACTCCGCTCTCTTAACATTGTTGTTGGTGGTCCTGCCGGAGTGCGGCGCTGCAGTCTCAACGATCCAACTGTAACACGTGCGCCCAATTGCCGGCAAAGGAATAGCGAGCGTGCGTGAAGTCGTGGTGATAATTTTAACGCCTAATAATTTGTTTTAATATTTTCTGAAAGTCCGTGTTAGTATCTATGCAGTGCTTTGTGTATGCAATCAACTAGCTTTCTATAATTCGAGAATATGTTGTACTGTTTCGTTCCTGGTTGTAAATCGGGTTACGGAAGGAAGCCTGATGGTAGACGATATTTTACACCGCCAAAGGGAAGTAATCTGTTGGCGAAATGGGATAGAGTTATTCCGCGGAAAGATAAGCAATTGTCGGCCAAAAGCAGAATATGTCACCTGCATTTTTCGGCAGATTTAATTTTAAAGACGGACTGTTTCGTTGTGAATGGTGAAAACGTTGAACTTCCTCGTGTGAGGTGAAAAATAAAACCAGGAGAGGTGCCTCATATATTTTCAAATTTACCGAAATAAAATCGCTAAAGACACCCAGTAGCAAAAGACGTGAGGACAGTATCAAGAGGATAGGGAACGAGAATCACGAAGCGAGTGAAGGAGTGATGACAACAAGAGGCGGTGAAGTTCAAGTTCAAGGTCAGCCTAGTTGTAGTCAAATTCAGGGTCAGTCTAGTTCTCTTACCGATGACGAAAAGATAAAATTATCTCTCAGAAAGCAACTAAAGAATGCAGCTCATAATTTAATGCGAGCTAAATGCAGTCTTTCCTCAGCCAAAGCTAGGATTAATTTCCTACAGGGGCAGATGAAGAACTCCGAATTTTAATTTCTTAGTAAGAAGCAGAAAATTATTACACTGTGTTAAAGAAATGTCAAGTAAAATCTCCCAATGGTATGAGGTACACCAGTGATTTTCTTTTAGAGAGTTTATTGCTTAGAATAACATCACCTAGAGGATAGGATAGGCATAATTCGTTACCTCTTCCCTCACAAAGCCATTTGGGGAAACTCTGCAAAGGAATTAAATGTCCCTATGGTGTAAATCCTCATTGTTTAAGTGCTATTTCAGATTATTTTAAGGATGAAACGAACGAGAATAAACGGTACGGGATAGTTATATTCGATGAGGTTAAACTAAGAGAAGATATTCAATTTAATGTGAGGCGATATTTTTTACGAGTGTCTTGACTAGATTGGAGCGATTTCAGTTGTGCCATCAGGAGCTGGCTGTTGTATTGAACACACTTTGGACATCATTCCAAAACTGGTCTCCCACTATAGTGCCGATTCTTCTTCAGAGCGGGAGAAATCCGCAAGCTCGACATTCTGCTAAGTCTACTCGTAACCTATCGAAAGTGGCCTCAAACTAGTTTTGGTGAGTAATTGACTTCATTTAATTTATTTGCGAAAAGTATCAGTGTTATTTACAGTCTGGTATATGTTTAATTTGCTCTGTTTAAAAAGGATTCTCTAAGTATGTAAAGCACAATGTTGCTTTCGCTTTTCGTAATGTTTCATTTTATTTCGTGTGTTCTCTTATTAAAGTTCAAAGATATTTCTTCGTGCGGACTGATATTATTTATAACTCTATGACAGTGTTATCCATGTGTTGTATTTGATTATTTGCGTATCACTGTAATTTCCATTAAATCACCTGGCCGTGCAGCGTTGGTGTTAGGCTCCACTAGCGCCGCTCTGCGGGAGAGCGCTTGAACTCGGTGAGTGATCTCACTTGCTATTCTATTCGTCATGGTAATACTATAAGATACTTACCGAGCGAGATGGTTGTGTGATATGAGCTGTGTATGTTGGGTGGGTTTCTGCAGTTTGCAGCTTTCACACCAAGCAAAAGCTGGGAATATATCTAAATTATGGTTACGGCCGCTTTTTTTCCATTATATCCCATTATGACATGAGCTAATGTAATGTTAAGTCACTAGCGAATAGCATGAATAACAGCACGGACCTCTCTCTCCGACCTTACGTCACTCCTCACTATTTTTGCGGCTGGGTGGCCCTCTTCTCGTCGCTGTCTCAGCCGGCCCAAGGACAATCAAATCGGCAGACGCCTCGTTGGCTGTCGCCTTCCCCATGTATACCTGTCTCCTCAAGGACGTGGACAACTTCTACTCTCCAACTGCCATCCGAGATGAACTCCGCAGTCAGGACACCTACGTTGACGCAATTATCCGTCTCCAGGATAGCTTCTCTGGTCACCCGTCTCCCGGCGTGGTGGCTTTTTTTCGATCTCCAGGACCACCGGCCGGCAACATTGCACATGGTGTCGCTCTTTGTGACACCGAATGTGAAGCGGTTCCTACTCCGGATCATATCCTCCAGCAACTGGTCTCCCTCCCTGATTTTCCTTTTCGCCCTCACTTCAATCCGCCCTGCACATCACTCCCTACTACTACTCTCACCACTACGGCCCACACTTCCTCGCCTTCCCTAATAATTACTACTACCACCGCCAGCCACTCTTCCCCTCTTATGTCAACGTCCTCCTTCGTCAATACCCCTCCTTGTTCCCAGCAATCCCCCGCTTCATCCCTGGCTAACACCGGCACGACTCCTTCCACCCGTGACGACCAGACGACTGCCACTTCACCGGCCCGCCGTCATCTCTTGTCACTGTCCGACTCGTTGGCTGAATGGTCAGCATACTGGCCTTCGGTTCAGAGGGTCCCGGGTTCGATTCCCGGCCGGGTCGGGGATTTTAACCTTAATTGGTTAATTCCAATGGCCCGGGGGCTGGATGTTTGTGCTGTCCCCAACATCCCTGCAACTCACACACCACACATAACACTATCCTCCACCACAATAACACGCAGTTACCTACAAATGGCAGATGCCGCCCACCCTCATCGGAGGGTCTGCCTTACAAGGGCTGCACCCGGCTAGAAATAGCCACACGAAATTATTATTATCTCTTGTCACCGAGTTGTGTCGTCCGAGGTGTTGATCCTGCCATCCCCGAAGAGGACATCATGCACGACCTTCATCTGGCTGGAATCTCCGCCCGCCGAGTCTTTCGCATATACAACGATCGTGGTCCTACGTTCATGGTGCGCCTCCACCTCTCTAGTGACGAAGCCGTCCATCAACTGGTCTCCTCTGGTGTTCAACTTCGTCGTCGACACCATCGTGTCGAACATTCCCGTTCCCCGCCCCATTCGGCCAGTGCCTCTTCTCCTGTGTCTCCTCCTCGCCACCAATCTGCCCCGCCACCGGTCCATTCTTTCCCTTTCCCACAACCGGTTTCTTTATCGCCATTCTCCATACTGGACCTTCTCCGCCTCCTTTCCACTTCCGTCTCTAATATCACCACCACTCTCTATTACCTCCTGTCCCAATACTACCAACCTTCTCCTTACTTCCCTCCCACCTCACACCCACATATCGTTCCATCTACTCTTCTGTAAATGCTCTTATGTACATATTCTCTGTAACGCTCTCTTTCTGTAATGCGCGTCCGAGATGCGTTCCTCTCAATAAATTTCTCCTCTCCTTTCCCCTTCGTGTTCGCGGGGGTTTGCCTGCGCGGGGTTCTTTGGGGGCTTCGCCCTGGGTCCCGGCTTGTTGTGATGGTGCCCTTACGCCAGATTCCTTAACATTTTTCCTTTACCGGTGTGTACGACACACACCCACTAGTTAACGTTTCTCACTCTCCATTTTTTCCTTCCTTTCTACGGCCTAAGAGCTACTCAGTTGAGCTGATGGCCCGCCCCTCCTCGTTTGAGGAGAGGAATGAAATAACTTGTTTAAGTTAAGTGAATAACAGAACAGAGCAGAACACGTATCACTATCATCATGGCCTATCAGTTCGACAGCATCCCAGCCAGGTTACATGAATTATTTTATCTGGTCACTTAGTAACTTAAAACGAATGTTTACAAGAACCTATACCTAGGTAGTATAGTAAGCTGTAGTGCTAAGCACTGGGAACATTTAAGTTGTGTGTGAATTTGTATATGATGATGCTGCATTTAGAATGTTAAACTAGTAGTATTTCTTGTAATATTTTCTTTCCATGGAATTGCATGTTGTACTCTAGTTGTTATTGTTGTTGTTGTTGCTGGGTAATTATGTTTTAACTTTACTTTATTATCACAAGTGGCAAGTGACCATTGCCACTGGGGTATCTCCTAATTGCGATATATTTCTAAATAATAGCATTAATAATAATAATACTGCACATGGCCAAAAGAGAAAATTAACATGCATAAATCTTTTAAATTTGTCAACATTTTCTCCTAAAATTCACCGAAGCCATTGGTCTTGCCTTTCTGATTCTTCTTGAGTTCATCCTAGTGTATCTTGTAGCTTTCGAGGTTTTTCCCTGCCTGTCTTGTTCTGAGGAGAGACAGACCATCGACTGGCTGTCATATTTTTCTTCTGGTCTCTTTGTGTAGGTTATTTGAGGGATGTTGAAGAAAACTCTTCATTTCATAGAGCCACTTTCAGTTTTTATGCTGCATTACAACCTCAAATAAAGGCTCTTGATTTTGTTCAACACTGGCTTTGGTTCATAGAGTAAAATATCTTGAAATTAGGTGAAAAAGAATAATAAAAATGTGAAGAAAATTAGGAATTAGTGCTAACTTGAGTAGAGTTTACAGAATTATAAAACAACACTTATGTGTTGTTGTGTGTTTGAGTCATCAGTCCATAGACTGGTTTGATGTAGTGCTCCATGCCACCATATCCTGTGCTAACCTTTTCATTTCTACGTAACTACTGCATCCTACATCTGCTCTAATCTGCTTGTCAAATTCATACCTTGGTCTACCCTTACCTATACTTCCTTCAAAAACCAACTGAACAAGTCCTGGGTGTCTTAAGATTTGTCCTATTATTCTATCTCTTCTTCTCGTCAAATTTAGCCAAACAGATCTCCTCTCGCCAATTCGATTCAGTATCTCTTCATTTGTGATTCGATCTATCCATCTCACCTTCAGCATTCTTCTGTAAGAACCACATTTCAAAAGCTTCTATTCTCTTTCTTTCTGAACTAGTTATCGTCCATGTTTCACTTCCATACAATGTCACGCTCCACACGAAAGTCTTCAAAAACATCTTTCTAATTCCTATATCAATGTTAGAAGTGAGCAACTTTCTTTTCTTTAGAAAGCTCCTCCTTGCTTGTGCTAATCTGAATTTTATGTCCTCCTTACTTCTGCCATCGTTAGTTATTTTAGTACCCAAGTAACAATATTCATCTACTTCCTTTAAGACTTCATTTCCTAATTTAATATTTCCTGCATCACCTGCCTTTGTTCGACTGCACTCCATTACCTTTGGTTTGGATTTATTTACTTTCATCTTGTACTCCTTACCCAAGACTTCGTCCATACCATTCAGTAGCTTCTCGAGATCTTCTGCAGTCTCACATAAAATAACAATATCATCGTCAAATCTCATGATTTTGATTTCCTCTCCTTTGATTGTGATTCCCTTTCCAAATTCCTCTTTGATTTCCTTTACTGCCTGTTCTATGTAAACATTGAAAAGGAGGGGGACAAACTGCAGCCTTGCCTCACTCCTTTCTGGATTGCTGTTTCTTTTTCAAAGCCCTCGATTCTTATCGCTGCAGACTGATTTTTATACAGATTGTAGGTAATTCTTCGTTCTCGGTATCTGATCCCAATCACCTTCAGAATCTTAAATAGCTTGGTCCAATCAACATTATCGAATGCCTTCTCTAGATCTACGAATTCCATGTACGTGGGTTTGTCCTTCTTAATCGATCCTCTAAGATCAGACGTAAGGTCAGGATTGCTTCACGTGTTCCTACATTTCTTCTGAAGCCAAATTGATCTTCTCCCAACTCAGCTTCAACTTGTTTTTCCATTCTTTTGTAAACAATACTTGTTAAAATTTTGCAGGCATGAGAGGCTAAACTAATGGTGTGGTAGTTTTCACACCTGTCAGCACCGGCTTTCTTGGGAATAGGTATAACAACATTCTGCCTAAAATCGGATGGGACTTCTCCTGTCTCATACATCTTACACACTAAATGGAATAACCTTGCCATGCTGCTTTCTCCTAAGGCAGTCAGTAATTCAGAGGGAATGTCTTCAATTCCAGATGCCTTGTTCCTATTTAGGTCGCTCACAGCTCTGTCAAACTCTGACCTCAAAATTGGGTCTCCCATTTCATCAGCATCAACAACCTCTTCTTGTTCCAGAGCCTAATTATCTACATCTTCACTTAGATACAACTGTTGTATATTTTCCAGCCATCTGTTTTGTCTTCTTTCCCTAGAAGTGGCTTTCTATCTGGGCTCTTAATATTCATACACCTAGATTTCCTTTCTCCAAAGGTTTCCTTGATTTTCCTGTATGCAGCATCTACCTTTCCTAGGACCATACAACCTTCGACATCCTTGCACTTCTCCCTCAGCCAGTCTTCCTTAGCTACCTTGCACTTTCTATTCACTTCATTCTTTAATCGCCTGTATTCTTTTCTGCCCTTTGCATTTCTAGCATTCTTGTATTTTTGTCGTTCATCAATCAGGTCTGGTATGTCCTGAGCTATCCACTGATTCTTGGTTGATCTTTTCTTCCTTCCTAACATTTCTTCAGCAGCCCTGCTGACTTCATTTTTCATGACTATCCACTCTTCCTCTATTGTGTTTCCTTCAGCATTTTCATTTGGTCTTTTTGCAACATGTTTCTTGAAACAATCCCTCACATTTACTTTCAACTTGTCTAGATCCAATCTTTTTGCATTCTTTCCTTTCTTCAATTTCTTCAGCTCCAGATGGCATTTCATGACCAACATGTTGTGGTCAGAGTCCACGTCTGCTCCTGGGAAAGTTTTGCAATCCAACACCTGATTTCGGAATCTCTGCCTAATCATAATGAAGTCTATTTGATACCTTCCAGTGTCTCCATGTCTCGTCCACGTATAAAGCCATTGTTTGTGGTGTTTGAACCAAGTATTGGCAAGGACTAAGTTATGATCAGGGCAGAATTCAACCAGCCGAATTTCTCTTTCGTTCCTTTGTCCCAATCCGAATTCTCCTACTGTATTACCTTCTCTTCCTTGGCCTACCACTGCATTCCAGTCTTCCATCACAATTAGATTCTCGTCACCTTTACATATTGTATTAAATCTTCTATATCTTCTATATCTTCATATGTTCTTTCGATTTCCTCAACATCCGCTGAGCTAGTAGGCATATAGACCTGCACTATTGGGGTGGGCATTGGTTTGGTGTCTCTTGATGACAATTATTCTTTCACTATGCTGGTCGTAGTAGCTACCCACTGTCCTATTTTCTTATTCATTATTAAACCAACTCCTGCATTTCCTCTGTTTGATTTTGTGTTGATAATTCGGTAGTCGCCTGACCAGAAATCCTGTTCTTCCTGCCAACGTACTTCACTTATACCAACTACATCTAACTTTAGTATATCCAACTCCATTTTCAGATTCTCTAACCTACCATAACGATTCAAACTTCTAACATTCCACGCTCCGACTCGCAGAATGTCAGTATCCATCTTCCTGATGATCGCCCCCTCTCGTGTAGTCCCAACCCGGAGATCCGAATGGGGGACTAGTTTACCTCCGGAATGTTTTACCCGGGAGGAAGCCATCATCAGTACATCATTCATACAGAGAGAGGTGCATGTCCTCGGGAGTTAGTTACGGCTGTAGTTTCCCGTTGCTTTCAGCCGTGTAACAGTACCAACACGGCTAAGCCATGTGGAGTATTATTACAAGGCCATATCAGTCAATCATCCAGTCTGCCGCCTTTGCAACTTCCGAAAGGCTGCTACCCCCGTTTCGATGAACCATTCCTTAGTCTGGTCTCTCAACAGATACCCAGCCGATATGGTTGCACCTGCGGCTCGGCTTCATTGGGACACGCAAGCCTCCCCACCGCGGCAAGGTCGCATGGTTATACTTAAATTTCCTTAAATCGTTGAATAGTATTATTTTCAAAGTTTTGATACCTCCTACACAATTTTTATACTATGTGGGAAATTTGAGATTTATGAAATTTTCAACAATGTAATACATGAATAATGAATAAGTCATAAATTAGGCATGCAATTCGCCGAAAATTATTCTAGACATTCCACTAAATGTTCAGGTTAATTTGTGGGAACTCAGGAAAATCCGAAAATATATCTTAAGTTCCCTAAATATAGAAAACAGTTGGCTTGTTTATTTAGAGCATTTCATAGATTACTAATCGGAAATGTATACTACCTAATAACAAGTGTATATCTAAGCATTATCTTTTTGTTACAAGTTATTTTATGTCGCACTGACATAGATAGATCTTATGGCGAAGATTGGACAGGAAAGGTCTAAGAGTGGGAAGGAAGCGGCCGTGGCCTTAATTAAGGTACATCCACAGCATTTTCCTGGTATGAAAATAGGAGACCATCGAAAACCATCTTCAGGGCTGCCGACAGTGGGGTTCGAACCCGCGATCTCCCGAATACTAGATACTGGTCGCAATTAAGCGACTGCAGCTATTGATCTTGGTAAGCACAGATCCATTTCCTAAGTTTTACTATAGGGGGGGGGGGGGCATAAAATTATGATTCATTTATCATCAAATGATGGATTAAAAATGCATAAAAATACATATATACATCTTCATCATAGACTCTTATGCCTTTCAGCGTTCTGTCTGCAAGCCTTCGTGATTTTATTAAACTCCGCCACAGTCTTCTATATGTAACTAGCTCAGGGGACCTCGATTCTAAATCGTTAGAAACTGAGTCTAACTGACGTCGTCTTGGTTTACCTCTACTTCTCTTATCCTCCATCATCGAGTCCATTATTCTTTTAGGTCCATTAGCCACCACCGAAGCCGTTTTATGAGTAGGCTGCAGCTGCATAAATCGAGCTCATTCCTGACTCAGGCTTTATCTCCTCATTCCGAGTACCCTCTTGCCATTATTCCCACATATTATGTCTGTGCACCAGCGACCATTCTCGCTACCTTCATGGAAGTTTAAATATAAAATGTTTTCTTGGTAATAATAATAATAATTTCGTGTGGCTATTTCTAGCCGAGTGCAGCCCTTGTAAGGCAGACCCTCCGAGGAGGGTGGGCGGCATCTGGCATGTGTAGGTAACTGCGTGTTATTGTGGTGGAGGTTAGTGTTATGTGTGGCGTGTGAGTTGCAGGGATGTTGGGGACAGCACAAATACCCAGCCCCCGGGCCACTGAATTAACCAATGGAGGTTAAAATCCCCGACCCAGCCGCGAATCGAACCCGGGACCCTTTGAACCGAAGGCCAGTAGGTTGACCATTCTGCCAACGAGTCGGACATTTTGTTGGTAGTTTCTGAGAATATTTGTTCAATGTACAAAGCTGTTGAAAGTTCACTAGAAGATCATTTGTGGACATGAAGATAAAACTTTTCGTGTTCGTTTATGATTGTAGTGATGGTTTGGAAGACAAGGATGATTGGGCTAATGACCTAGATGTTAGGCCTCTTTAAACAACAGTCATCATCACACCGAGAATGAAATATCTAATTGTAGAGTCGTAAATTCATTGCAATTACAAGAATAGATGTGTCTAAACCGAAGTACACACACGAAGGAAGGAAAGAACATGTTTTTCGCATAATGCTGCAGTGACATCAGAGGTTGAGTTACGCTGTGCAGACAGCCTGGCAGACGGAGCCTCGTACTTCTTAAAGTTACTGGCACCTCTCCAGTTTCCTGTTGCGGGAGGCCGCTCCGCTAAGTGCACCGCCTGTTTTATGTCCACTCGCCGAGCTCTTGAGTGATAATTGCGACGTGTTTGGAAACAATCTTCCAACGAGGTAATGAAACAATCCCTCGAACGTGACACCCGATTCCTTAAATAACACTTAAATGTGTTGGACGTTATTTCGATTAAGAGTTGCACACAATAAATTAAAACTAACAAATCTCGTGGACTGTAAACTCAGAACGTTCTAACAACCAACATCCGTATCTTTTAGACAGTGCTATCTATTTTACTGTTAATGAGGATATCCCCGAAGATAATATTTGACGAAATGATAATGCATTCTTCTATAAATTGATAGGTTTCAGATTGAAGGGTTCTACATAGTGTTTAAAAAAGACACGGCATAACTTCAGGTTTGGAGTCCTCACTTAATGAGAAGAAAAAAAGTGTTTATAAACAAGGGTCCGAAAATGCGTACTAGTCGATATATCTGACTCTGTCGTGGGTTAGAACCGCAGGTGTTGAGGGCTAGCCTTGATGTACTGACGTACATCGGTCAACACCTTAAGAGGAGTTCAAAACATTCACCATCTATCATACTGCAGGCTTGTGCTCGTCGCCACATAGAGTTACGAACACACGCGAATATGCCGGGTGTTGTCCGTATTGTTCGAAAGGTCCTTAAAATTCCGCCGTGAAGTATTGCTTCATCCTCCTCCTCCACAGCAGTCACGTACACCAAATCCTTCCCGTAATCCCACACAAAGAAGTCCAACGGTTTAGATCAGACGATCGTGGAGGCCAAGAGAGTACACATATCCAGACCCATGTTTATATGCATTTTTTCTTTCTTTATGTGTGAAAAGTCCAGCCCTGAAATTATGCCATGTGTCTTTGAAATACGTCCCCCCTGTGTGTGAGTGGTTAGTGTGATAAGCTGCCAAGCCGGAGGCCCGAGTTCGTTTCCCTGCTCTGCCACGAAATTTGGAAAGTGGTACGTTTGCTGAAAAGGAGTCAACTCAGCCTTGGGAGGTTAATTGAGTAGAGGAGTTTCGATTCCCACTTCGGCCACCCTAGAAGTGGTTTTACGTGGTTTCCAACTTCTTCTCCACCCAAATTCCGGGATGGTACCTAACTAAAGGCCACAGCCGCTTCCTTCTCTCATCTTTGTCTATCCCTTTCGAACTTCCCATCCCCCACAAGGCCCCTGGTCAGCATATCAGGTGAGGCCAACCCAAAGTCTCACCCTCCACACTGGCCTTGAGTTGGTAGAGGTGGGATCCCTCGCTGAATCAGAGGAAAAACAACCCTGGAAGTTAAACGGTTTAATACGAATATATTTTAAACACCCTATATATGTCTAAAATGAACTGTATTTCATATTTATCAGTTGGTATCTTAGAATAGACAATCGCGTCTAAAAATGTTTCCCCTAAGCGGTTCAAGTCTCCTCTTTTTCAGTCTATGTTGTTCAAGTTACCGCCGACTGTATTCAGTTTGAGATCTAAGGAATTAAAGTATTACCGAGTGAGTTGAGAACTCGGTTTGAGGCGTGTAGCTGCTAACTTGAATTTGGAAGGTAGTGGGATAGAATTTCACCGTCGGCATCGCAGAAGATGATTATCCGCGGTTTCCCATTTGTACACCTTATCTCATGCCACGGCTCTTTCCTTCGCAGTCCTATTCCATCTTTGCCATAAGACCTGTCTGAGTCGATATGACGTAAAACGTACAGCTAGCAATAATTAACGAAGTCATGAATGGTCCCTATATTTCCATTTCAATTTAAGCGTAGCATGCCATTTCTTGGTAGAAGGCTGGGGGTTACTAGTCTCTTCGTTGATTACAGTATCGAAAGACAATGGTGATGTCGTCCAGCCAAGTTCTTCTCTTGAAGCCGATACCGTGTATGCCTTCATATCTTCCTTGTAGTATTAGCTGTAGTTGATACTTGCTCCCCATCATAATACGCTAAAAGTACACTATTTCGCGCACGGTAGCTAAAGAGAGACAGTAGGTGTCACGCGCAGCCGGCCAGGAGCGTGTGACGTTAGCGTACTCTAGTCTGGCTAGTTGTTTTACGTCGCACCGACACAGATAGGTCATACGGCGACGATGGGACAGGAAAGGGCTAGGAGTGGGAAGGAATCAGCCGTGGCCTTAATTAAGGTACAGCTCCAGCATTTGCCTGGTGTGAAAATGGGAAACCACGGAAAACCATTTTCAGGGCTGCCGGCAGTGGGGTTCGAACCTACTATCTCCCGAATACTGGATACTGGCCGCAATTAAGCGACTGCAGCTATCGAGGTCGGTACTCTAGTCTGCCAAGCGCTGTAACTTACTGAAAATCAGCGTACCGAGCGCCCCAAAAGACGTTTACGTTTTAATATAATATCTTTGCATGAAATATTTCGCGCTACGTCATCATAGATAAAAATTTGAATGTTCTATAAGTATGAATTTCATCAGGTTGGATCATTTCCTTTCGTTTTTACTGTCCCAGTATGTCTCTAAGATATCCAAATGCTCCAGTCTATCTCAGAACTAAATTTGGCAAAAATGGTGAACATGTCACTCAAGAAACGGAAAAACAGCTAGATGGGAAATAACAGCTACAAATAAACACGGGAAAAATGTTTAACACACAAAATTATTATTTATCAAAGGCAGGTAGACGAAACTATAAGAGAAATTATGTAAGTGATCAAGTATTCAGATAACTGGCAAGTTGGTGATTATTTCAATGTTATATCGGATGAGTATTCCATCCCATATCAGTGTAACACCATGGTAGGATCTTAACAACGCTTTACCTACTACAAAGATTCCTATATCACTTTTATTTATTTATTTATTTATTTATTTATTTATTTATTTATTTATTTATTTATTTATTTATTTATTTATTTATTTATTTATTTATTTATTTATTTATTTATTTATTTATTTATTTATTCACGAAGCACAAGATACAGCTACACTGAGCAAATTTCACTTGCACTGTCAACAGACTATTTAACAAACGTAAACTTTCATAATAAAATATAACAAACATAACAAAATATAACAAGATCGGGTACACAGCCTACTAATAACAACTGTCCAAATCGAAAACCATAAGAATGTCCATATTCATAGCCAAGTCGTCGTGGGTCAAGATGGCGGTATAATCCCTTCACATCAACTTATCATTAAGAGGCTATTTACACACCTCTCGAATACACTTTTATTTGATGCTATATCAAGTTCTTGTCTCCTGTTAATATTGTTAAAGAGTGTTGGGAGGCGGATTAGGAAAGATCGTTGAAGTATTGAGTGCTGAGTGTGGGGAATGTGGAGAAGGTCTTTGGTTCTGGTGGAGCGGGAAGGAACACGGAGAGAGAAGAGTGAGACAAGATGTTCCGAGTGGTAATGCCCATAACTTTAACATATACACAAAATAAAATAAAACATTTTGATGAACCAAATTATTAAATCTCAAATATACCACTGATGAATTCAAACCACTGACTTTACACTTACAGCAAAAACGCATATAAAAAACACTTTGAAAATGTAAACAAATATGAACACTTCATTCTGAGAATAAACAAACATCATAACAGCTGATAGCTGTCACAATCAAATCAAAACAACTCTCCGGATGTCGAAATCAAATACCAAACAGTGAACATAATTCATCCAAACATTAACACTTTTATATCTAAAACCTAATAGCTCATTTACCATACCTCTAGTATCCTGAAATTGAAACTGCTAGAATCCGTAAACTCTACAAACGTGGCGATCACTATCCAAATAACAAAATCCAGAATTACATTATTTTACCTCTCCTGTAGAAATATCATACCTGACTTCATGCAAATGTCACATTAATATCAAAACAAGTTCACTGCACGGAAGTCGGAATTCCGATGACAATTGGGCATACACAGATAATATTTATGAATGTGGATGATAATAATAACAACACAATAAAAGCCACTACTTGGCAGCAATAAACAATACCTGACACGTCGGGAAATACCTCGACAGAGAAAATAAAGGAAGACCTCACTCTAAATTCGAAGCCAAAACATAAATAAAACAATGGTCATTCAACTCTATGTCCTAATGCGATGCCAGGGCTACTTTAATACAATGGGACATTAGCGACCAGCTAATTCCTAAATCAACAACCAAGGTCTGTTGTCAACTCATACAATTCGTAAACCGATATCCGCTGTCCTTTAGGTGATGACTCAAATATTGATACAACGGCGCGAAGACCCACATGCTCTGTATATCCCTACTCATGTATTTACGACGTAATCTAGATGAAATTATTCCTCCTTCATTTCCTGGTGTGACCGGTGGAACACAAAACTAAACCCATCTAAGAACCAGTCTCCCCTATTTCGCCGCAAAAGTCGGAGATTCAGCAGCACACCTGATCCCCACAATCTCCACCTCTGAATCCGTGATAATCTCATCCGGACCCAACCCACCCACAAATACCTAGGAATCCACGTCGTGGAACATCTAACCTTTTGTTCCCACTTCCTCCACCTCAAAACCAAGACCGCCGCCCGTGCCCGGCTGGTCCGACAGTTAGCCGGCACTCGGTGGGGTTTTAACTTTATGACAGCTAATGGTGGAATTGTTGATGGACAAACCAACCACTGAGCACTGAACATACATAGACATTCAGTTCGATAGCTGGATAGAAAAATGGACAAAACGTGACGTGGAAAACTGGAAATTGTTTGGTCTGGTTTACTGTTGTTGCCACTGATATTTAATTTCCCCTTTCACTTGGCTAGGAAGAGGACTGTGATTTGATATTAAGCTTTTATTTAGGGTGCCGATAGTCAAAACTGCTGATAATATTTTGTGTTTAATTAGATACTGAGATAATAATTTTCGAATTTTTAGGATACTTGCCATAACAGTTAGTAGATTTTCAGTTTCATTGTGGAGGATAATTATGCTGAATATTAATTTTCTTTGTAGATATTTATGTACAATTAGGAGATTGTCGTAGTGTAGGGAAGCAAATGTGAAGAGAACACAGAAACTCTCTGAGTTGCACAGCGGTGATGGATCGTGGCACTTTTTAATACGGTGGCTACAAAAGCTCCATTCTCTCCTCATAGCGATGAGTCCGTGATAATCTAGCAAATAAATGAACACTATTAATGAAGCTCCAGAATTAACTTCACAGCACTGAAGAACCCTTTATCAGTGGCAAAACTGATTAATTATCCGCATTACTCGAGGCGTCTTTGTATCACTATAACAAATCATAACTTCCTCCCACAGTGGGTTACGGCGCAAATCAACCTCACACCGAGCAAAATTTCTAAAATATGAACCACATGAAATCACGTAATAATGTAAGTGAATACATCTAAAGTGCCAGTACATGTTTATCAAAATAATATCATGGTTCAGAAATAATAATAATTGTGAGTGTAGTACGGCCTCACGCTGAGTTTAAGCAAACATCTGCTGATAAAGGAATCTCTCGAAGACAACAACAACTGGGCTATGACAACTTAATTTACTTGTGTATCACGAGATGACACTATTGTTGTGTTTTCTTGGTTGAGTATTGTTTCCATATTAGGTGTTGTCTTTTGTTTCTAAGTTGCCACTATAGTCACTTTCAGCCAATAAGTTTACTGCCCAATGAGGTCATTGTCAATCAGACTGTCTAATTACGCCATTTTCTAAATCCTCACCCAGTCCGTCACATTATATGGAGCGAGTCTGAGCTTAATCGGACACTCCTGATCTGAAATTCGGGGGATGTTTTCATTCCCTTTCATTCATTTTAGTAGTAGTAGTAGTAGTACAACATAAAGTGAGGTCTCCTTGTGGAAGATGGCGGATGAGGCTCGGGTGGTGGCAGCTAGGTAACGCAGAGACTTTCCCAGTAAGTAACTTTATCTACGTGTGGCGAAAGAAGATACCCTTTAGAATGTAAAAGATGGGACGAGCTGGGATTACCCTAAATTTTAATGCAGGGCCTAAATAAGTATTATGTAGGTGTTCTAGGCAGTCTACGGACATGTTATAAAACCCTTCAAGAAGACTTAGTAGAATTTAAGTACGTACGAGTGTGTACCCTCGTTTCCCCTACTCCCTTTGCTTTCTGGTGAATAAGATTTCTTAACTATACATTTTATATCCTCCCGATGGTATCACCACCTTGACGAAGAAGTTTTGGTCTTAGTCACCACGTAGTATGGTTTATCCTCTGTGTCACGGGCGTTTTGTCCAATTGGGTTTTATTGGCAAGTATTGTCACGGGATCGCTTGGGATGTTCAGTATCCCTTTCATTTAGTTCTCGGCCTTGCTATTAAGCTGTGTTTTCCATTCCTTGGCCCGTATAATATGAGTTTTCACTCCTGTATTCTGGATCTTTCGAACTTCTGTTTGGAGTGGTTCCCCTATAGAAAGGACTAACAAGTGTAAAAGCTGTTTTAGCTTTTAAATGCAAAATATGGTGTTCTGATACACGCAACAAAAGGTGTTATGACGTGAATTCAAAAGACAAAGACAAAGACACCTCCGTACAGGCCATGAAGGCGCTTGCAGGAGTGGAAAGTAAAGGCTTCCATCATTGTTAACCGCGGCACGTGATGGGGTAGAGTGGTTAGCTCTACGCCCGGCCGCCTTTGTCCCAGGAATAAACCTGGTACTCATTTTTGGTGTAGGCTGAGTGAACCTCAGAGCCATATGCACCTCCGGAAGTGGAAATCTTGTTTCTTAAATTTTTACGACTTCTTGACGGGGATTCAAACCCACGCCCTTCTGGGCGAATCGAGCACGCCTTTACCGCCACGGCCAGGCAGCCCCTGACGTGAATTCAGCAATGTAAATTAATTAATCTTATGTCCGGCTTCATGGCTAAATGGTTAGCATGCTGGCTTTTGGTCACAGGAGTCTCGGGTTCGATTCCCGACTCGGAAATTTTAACCATCATTGGTTAATTTCGCTGGCATGGAGGCTGAATATATGTGTCGTCTTCATCATCATTTCATCCTCATCATGACGTGCAGGTCGCCTAAGGGTATCGAATCGACTCCTGGCACTAAAAGCCATACGCCATTTCATTTTCTTCATTAATCTTATATGAATTCCTGGCCCATTAGGCCGTTGCAAACTGCAAATTATAAATTAAGCTTCAGGGTTCGAGACCCTGCGAACATATAACTTTGGAGTTGAGGGTTCGATTTCCCTCTTGGTAACTATGTTCTGGAAGCTCCTGTTTCTTTCTTTTTGAAAGAGTAAAATTCTGTATTCCCTCTGCCGAGAAACTTATGTTGTAAAGGCTAAAGACACATTAACTCCTTCTCAAACCGAAGATTGGAAAAACGTATAAGACGTAATGGTCTAGTTTAAACTTAAACGTGTTATATGAAAAATGAGAGCCTTTTTCCACAGCTGTAATCTATTTAAGTTTCTAACCTTGTCTGTTATACATTGATCAATACTTATGTTATTGCTGTTGTTGATTTAAACAATTACCTACTAAAAATTCGGAAATAATATATTTTTAAGTAACATGCCTATTTTTAAAAATTGTACATGCTTTGACCACCTATTTAACCCTCACACTTATATCCATCTCTGATCCACTAAAACAACGTAATAATAATAATAATAATAATAATAATAATAATAATAATAATAATAATAATAATAATAATAATAATAATAATAATAATAATAATAATGGCTCACGCAGACAACTGGGACTCATGGAAAGGAAAATTCTTAGGATACCAGGGTCCAAAAATAAAGAGGTTGGAACCTACGGGATCGGGCACAACAACGAGCTTCACGAACACCAAGAAGGCATAATTACTTCCACGAGGAAAAGGCAACTAGCTTTCTGCGGGCACTATTGACCCGCATGAATCCCTGCAGACTCACCAAGAGGATCTCCACCTTGACAGGTAGGGCGAGGGCGTACAAGAACAAGTGGATCAGCTCAGTGAAATCAGGCCTGGGGATTCCACCATACAGAACCGAACCCAATTCTGACAGATCATCCTGCAGGATGTCTTCCCACTAGGATTATCAGATCTATTTCTGTCAAAAAGAAGGAAGAATAGCACAAAACTGAGAAAGACGTACAAAAAATAAGGAAAGATTAGCATTTTTGAAGCATTTGCTTGTACAATTTGATAATTTGTAGCTCAAAGTGTTGAGATTATGGGGCAATTTATAGATAAAAGTTACGTTTGAAAAATTAATACCTGATATCGCTTATATTTGGTGGATGACGTGATACCCAGAAGGAATTTTGTTTTATTTTTGTTTTACAATGTGAATACCTTTCATGACTGTTTGAAGTTCAGAAACACTTGTTGTTCAGCTTTTATTGAATCTACAGAATACTTATGCCTTGCATATGATCGTTTGAAATTAATTCGAGGGAGCACTTGCTCAACATAAGCATTGGAGTTTTGAATACTAAAGAACTTGTAGTACGTTCACTTGTGAAGAAATCTGAGCCCACTTTTTAACCACACATAATTCCTTCTGATAAAAATGATTTTGTCATTACATTGCTTTACTAAAATCTTCGTGCAAATCGCCCAAATGAGCAAAATTCCTCAGAATAAAGAGCTACAGAAACTTTAAAGTCTTAGAATTTGAATTTAGGTCCAGAAAACTCCATAGAAGTTTCCTGTACATGCTTGCATCACTAGTATCAATATTCATATACAAATACTTCAGGATATATTCATATCGTTACAAACAGTCCTACTCTGATCTGTACATATTAATTTAAAATTTTATATTTTTCTTTAGCCACAGTTCAAAAAATCCTGTCTCACACTCTTTGAATTAATTTCTCACTGTGACTAACTACCGCAGTGAAAGATTTAAGGATACATATATTACTCAAGATGTTTTGAAGTTTTTCCAACACGTTGCTTACATTAGCTATAAATTCCAAATATCTCTGGACTACTACTTACTTAACTGGATCTGGTTCACAAATTGTGTATTAATTTACTTTGCAACTGCTTTACATTTAGGGTTGTCGCTCATGTAGAATTCACAGTCGAAATAATGTAACATTTTCACCCAGAAAAAAATCGTGCTGCTTTCCTTTTGATTTTTCCAGTTTTCGAACAATGGAATCCTGGTGAGGGTCCCTTACGCTGGAACCATTCTCTAATGGGATATTAGTCATATCCATATGCAAAGATCTGTAACCCTCATTCACAAACTCGTTAATGATTATTACCCCTTTGAAGCTCTTTCCTTATTATATCAAAATTAATTATTTCATTTTCAGTTCAGTATTTCGATATAAAATATTGTGGCTTTTTCTCCGTTTTTCATCACGTTGTTCGGCAAGGCAGATGAACAGACGTCATTTCATTTTTAAACCATTCATCATCATCATCATCTGTTTACCCTCCAGGTTCGGTTTTTCCCTCGGACTTTGCGAGGGATCCCACCTCTACCGCCTCAAGGGCAGTGTCCTGGAACTTCAGACTCTTGGTTGGGGATACAAATGGGGAGTATGACCAGTACCTCGCCCAGGCGGCCTCACCTGCTATGCTGAACAGGGGCCTTGCGGGGGATGGGGAAGATTGGAAGGGATAGACAAGGAAGAGGGAAGGAAGCGGCCGTGGCCTTAAGTTAGGTATCATCCCGGCATTTGCCTGGAGGAGAAGTGGGAAACCACGGAAAACCACTTCCAGGATGGCTGAGGTGGGAATCGAACCCACCTCTACTCAGTTGACCTCCCGAGGCTGAGTGGACCCCGTTCCAGCCCTCGTACCACTTTTCAAATTTCGTGGCAGAGCCGGGAATCGACCCCGGACCTCCGGGGGTGGCAGCTAATCACGCTAACCACTACACCACAGAGGCGGACACTTTAAACCATTCATTCAGTGTGAAATGATGATTTTTAATATAGCATATTGTATGTTATCTGGATCTAATTAACTTTTTCCTTTTCTTTGCTAGCGGCTTTACGTCGCACCGACACAGATAGGTCTTATGGCGACGATGGGATAGGAAAGGCCTAGGAGTTGGAAGGAAGCGGCCGTGGCCTTAATTAAGGCACAGCCCCAGCATTTGCCTGGTGTGAAAATGGGAAACCACGGAAAACCATCTTCAGGGCTGCCGATAGTGGGATTCGAACCTACTATCTCCCGGATGCAAGCTCACAGCCGCGCGCCTCTACGCGCACGGCCAACTCGCCCGGTGATCTAATTAACTACAAGCTGTAATAATCTCAAAGGAGAGGAATATGTTTAGTTTTTTTTTTCTGAACTACAGTGATCTTACAGGTGATTTCCTGACTTTCCATTTGAACTTCATCCTGAGAAATTACACCAAACATATCCAAATAACTCCACCGTTGCTCGTTAATTTTGTAAATCTTATATAATGCGTAAATTACATTCCTTTAGCCGACCCCGTGGTGTAGGGGTAGCGTGCCTGCCTCTTACCCGGAGGCCCCGGGTTCGATTCCCGGCCAGGTCAGGGATTTTTACCTGGACCTGAGGGCTGGTTCGAGGTCCACTCAGCCTAGGTGATTAGAATTGAGGAGCTATCTGACGGTGAGATAGCGGCCTCGGTCTATAAAGCGAAGAATAACGACCGAGAGGATTCGTCATGCTGACCGCACGACACCTCGTAATCTGCAGGCCTTCGGGCTGAGTAGCGGTCGCTTGGTACGCCAAGGCCCTTCAAGGGCTGTAGTGCCATGGGGTTTGGTTTGGTTTTATATTCCTTTAACAACCCAAATGTTTATTGTTTCCGTATTATAACATTTAATTGAAATGGACATTCGTGGTATCTAATTCGCAATTCCTGGCATAAGGGGCAGCCTCCAGAGTGCTTTGCACTCTGGGTAACCCGAAAATAATTATTGGTGCTGCTCAGCAACCTCAATGTCGTTTTCATGCTGTGTGTCATTGCATTTTCATCCTCTTACACACAATTAACTAAACCCAATAGCAATTATCCATAGTACTCTTTATCATAATATCGTGGGCTTACAAGGAAAAGGTACATAAATCCAAAATCATGGAAATAAGTTAAACGAAGTTTAACCACGTTTTCAATTGGAACACTTCTGCTCATTTTTATTAATGAATACAAGTGTTAGGTTACATCTTAATATAATTACAACTTTCATCACGATTTTTGATCCTAGTGGAGCCACATTATTTTGCAACTTTTTAAGTGTGCTATCTTATTTTTGCATTATGCGAAAATCTATTTGGACACTGGTGATTTTTATTCTACTGTCATTTCCAGCATAATTACTTCCACTATCCTCCACAGAGTGTTCTGGCACTTTGTCAGATGTAGGACTGATGTTGGCAGACTATTTTACCAGCCGTGTATCTCTTCGGAAATGATACCCGCACGTGAAAGTTTAAGGTCATTCTTCGATGGACGTCTATAAACTCTTGGCAATTCTTTTGGGCAAGTGGGTAGTCTTCCATTTCCAAGAACGCAGATTGAGCGATACTGATAAGTGTGTCCGTACTTGTACTGAAGAACCCACGGATTCTCCTTTGTGTACTTGGAAAACCTATACAGTATATTCTTTCAGCCAGTTGACAACATCACCATTGTCATCTCTGCGCCTATTCTGCATTATCTGTTTTGTCATTTGGTGAAGGAAGAAACAATATTAAAACATATGTCCAACGAAAGTCCTCGTGCTACGAATTTTCACGTCAGTCTTCACGTGAAAATAGGATGATCCCTGCACACTCTGGCTCGTGTTAATGTTGTATGGGGACAATTCAGGCTACGTGAGAATAAACCGACGAAATGAATTCCGGAGCCAATACAATTTTTCAAGGTATTTGGTCCTGGTATCCAGCCAGATACCGAGCAGATACTAGAATTAGTGTCCTGTATGTGGCTTTGAAGAAAAAAAATAAAATAAAATAATTATCAGAGCCTGTGTCATGTATTTAGAGCGCTAGTTTCCACTACTGATTTCTCTGCCTTTCACGAACAGTCCTTCATTTGACATGATGGAAGTAAATGAAGCACCTTCCATAATTCAGAGCAGGATAAAAATCATTCAGTGTGATTTAGGGTCAGACACAGATACGCCTTCATAGAATTCATGTAATAATAATAATAATAATAATAATAATAATAATAATAATAATAATAATAATAATAATAATAATAATAATAATAATAATAATAATAATAATAATAATAATAATAATAATAATAATCTAAAGGCCACGTCATGACGCTTCAGTCCTGGGTTTCTGTTCTGAACTAGCCTGTTAAGCTTGGAATAAGATCTGAAACTTATCCTCTAGATAGGGTTTCTAAAATAATACCTCCCTTGATCGTCCTCTTTCTCTCTTCCCAGCCACTCTTCCCTCAAAGGTATTGCAGAGGAAATTGCTGTGCCGTACGATGTCATCAATGGACTTTACCTTCCTTCTCTCGATTTCATTTACGAGGCTTCTTCTTCTATCTCCTACTTACCGCATTACTTCATTATTGCTTTTCTGTCCAGATTATCCAGCTTATACGGTTCATTCTCTTCCATTTGCCTCTTTCTTATTTCTTCAATGTCCAGCTTTCACTCCGGTAGAGAAGCATACTCCGAACAAACGTTCTTATGAAGATATTCCGTGTTTGTATACTTACATGCTTGCTGGTCAGCAAATCCTTCTTATCTACGAGAGCTTTATTAAGCATTACTATCCTTCTTTTAGTTTCTGATATGCTTCCTTTATCCTGTGTGATCGGACTACGAAGGTAGCAAAACTGGTTCAATTGCTTACATTTGTTTTGCGTATTCTGATATCAAATGCGTGTGTTTGACTGGACCTACATATTCCCATGGATTTAATTTTTCAGTTTTAATTTTGAGGTTCCATTTGACAACTTTTTTGTCACTATCTTAAGCATTTTATTTCTCCCACTTGTCCTGTTTCGGTCAATATAGCAATGCCATTGGCAAATCTTATATATTTTTTCTACTTTCCGTCGTTTTTGATCCCGGTTCTTCTCTCTTTAGTGATTATTATTGCTTCGTTCATGAACATGTTAAGCAATTAATGCGAGATAGGACACCCCTGTCTGACTCCTCTTCTTATTTTGGCATTTCTTCTGCTTTCATTAATTTAAATCTCGGTGTTCTGCAGTTCATATTCATTTAGTACAAAGCGCCTGGACCTCCAGCCAATTACTCTCTTTTTCATTGATAAACCTGTTTTCGGCCTATAAGGTGAAACGCTTTAATAATAATACTACTAATTGTTACGGGGATAACCGTGGAGCAGAAAGAGGTTAAAGAAGGTGCCGGGGCGAATGGGTCTATCTACAATATCAAAGTTGAGTTAAAACTTTAAAAGGTTTTATTTCTTTACCAAAACAAACTTAACAATATTTTTCACTGAGTGAACATAACAATATGTCAGGTACAAAAGCAATCTTGAAACAAGACTAGGAAAGTCCAAGATTCAGAACTTTAACAATTTTGGGCTTCAAGCCCCTATTTTACAATGTCAGAGATACCGGATCCAGTTTACCAAAACTTTAATTCAAACTAAGGAATCATTTATCCAAGGGCAGAAATCCCCTTAATTCAAGAGCACTTGTTCCCTCAATTGCAATGTCAAGCCTTCCAGAGGCACCCTTCACAATTGCAAAACTTTGGAAAAGAGCTAACAGGCTCTCAGTCTCTCACGGCCCACTCAAGGCAATCATCAAAATTTTACACTCTGTGGCCTTCCATGGCCCAACTACAATTTGAAACAGGGGTATCTACTACCCAACCTATAGGGCCTTTGTGAAAAAGAACAGGTTAAGTAAACGGCCCGAAACACAAGCTGTATGGAGGCGAACACTGCGCTCCAGATAATGAATTATTAAAACCTATAGGGCTCTCGGCCGATGAAGCAGGGGCTATTCCCAAACTACTGAGGTGGCTCGCATGGAAATCACTTTAACACTTTACAGGAAGAAAACCGTTACAAAACGAAGTCACCTCAAACCAAGATGAAGGGGAGCTTGAGAGGGAAACTCACTCTCTATCCCCGATTTACGATTAAAAATTTTATGAAGTTTTTACATTAGTCGAAAGAAAGGTTACATTTTAGAAAAGTAGGTTGCATAGTTAAAGATCTGGACCTTCCCCTAGGAATAATTTGCGGCTACAGCAAGAAAGATGGAAGTATGTGACCATTACCTTGTAGATGTTCTAGCTGCCGACGAAAGAGGCCGCCCGCCTCCTGCTTAAACACACACACTCAGATAGACGACGATCAATTGGCAAGGAAACACAAAAAGCCGAAACTTATATACCCTCAGGGAAGGTTCGAGAGAATTCAAGACTAAACCAGCCACACCCTCTCAATTTAATTGGTTAATCTTAAAGTTACACTCAGAATCGAACAAGAAGCCTGTGATAGGTTGAAAATTAATAACATAAATTGTTGATTGGCCAGATTCAAAACTCGCGGAAAGAAAAAGGAGGGTTGCCAACTCAAAAATAAATGAACATAGATCAGCTATGGAAAACCTAGAAATACAAAACTTCTTTAAGTTGTATGTTCTTTCCCTTTGCACCAGAGTGCATGATCATAGTTTTTAGTATTGCCGTCTGTAGAAAAATGTCCAAACTTCTTGTTGCATAGCAACATAAAACAAGGAGAAATCCAGTCAGTTTAGGAAACTGCACAATATCAACATTACTTAACATTTCAGTGGAGACATCTTTTGATTGAAATTCCAACTTGTTTTGTTATTAGTTTCACTTTTTGATTGATCGTCTGGAATTACTTCAGACATCGTACAGTGAGGAGCTATAGAGTACAACATGAGATCCCCTTTCTCAGTGATTGGAGGGATTGGAAACTCACTCTCTATCCCAGATTTAAGATTAAAAATTTTATGAAGTTTTTACATTAGTCGAAAGAAAGGTTACATTTTAGAAAAGTAGGTTACATAGTTAAAGATCTGGACCTTCCCCTAGGAATAATTTGCTGCTACAGCAAGAAAGATGGAACTATGTGACCATTACCTTGTAGATGTTCTAGCTGCCGACGAAAGAGGCCGCCCGCCTCCTGCTTAAATACACACACTTGTTATTTTTTAATTTCCATTACGGGATGTCTACAGCATGCACTGCCCCCCCCCCGCGACTTCCTTTCTAAATTACCGATTACGTTTCATAATATGTTATTTATTTATTAATTTAACTGATTCATTCTTTTATTTATTTATTATACATATATCTTCTAAAAGCATTTGATTGCATGTTTCGCGGGTCTGCACCCCATTTATGGCCACGTGTAATGTTGGATATTTCGTGAAACAAACTATCTTCTTTCTTCATTTGAAATGGAACAAACATTTGAATGACCAGTCTCGAAATTGCGCTTTACATTAAATGTGGGGGATAAAATTGACTTTGAACACAGGCAAAACATCATTTTATCAGTCCGAATTCCCTTGGCCAGAGTTCTTGAAAAAATACGGTCACCACCTTTGTTGAGTTTCTGTTCACTTTGGCACCGAAAACATGTTTGCGACGTCCGTATACAAAACCACCAGAAAACGACACTATCTCACTTGACTTCCAAACCTATGAGTGTAGCAGTTGCCATATTGCACGTCCGAATGGAACTAGTATTGAGATTTTCTATATTTATTTCTTACACGTGAAACACAATAGTACAAGACTGTAGTACAAGACGTATATAAAAAATATTATGTTCATGTGGCGTGCCACCGAAATCATGTTCGCGTGTTACCGTGACACGCGTGGCATTGGTTCGCCATCCCTGGTATAAGGTAAGGTAAGGGTTATTCTGCCTGAAGGCAGGTCCGAACCTCCGCAGAGGTGTTCCTGAGCCGGAGTTTACGTGCGGTAGGGCGGCCAGTTTCTTTCCGCTCCTCCATTCCCTTACCTCCCACCAGCAGCGAGTGGCACCCATCCAACTCCTGACCACGCCCAATGTTGCTTAACTTCGGAGATGTCACGGGATCCGGTGTTTCAACACGATGGTTAGTATCAGGGATATTATTTAGAAACTATGAAAGAAAAAGTGAATGCCATTTTAAAGACAACATTTATGAGGTGTTTCAAATCATAAGTAGGCCTAACTTCTGTGCAAGCCTGTGATATGTGATTGTAACCTAACAGCAATCAAATGCAGCACACACTTATGGTAGTGATTGGGAATAGTTTGAAAACAAGCTTCTGTCACACATCTGTGCTGAAATGTTTGTGATAGTGACCGGGAATAATTAATGAACACAGGGGTTTGTCACGTAATTGACAGTTTATATGTCAGAACGTGTATAACATAACAAGGAAAGTTGAAAGATAAATGTTTCTTACTTAAATGTCAGCTGTTACTCTGAAATATGTTTGGTACTGACAAAGATCATTAATGTGAGTTTCGCACGTAACTGGCGGATTTTATCTTAGATAAATTATGTTTGTCACAGCTTACCTCGCACGTATTTCACTCGGCTGATGTTAAATTGGAATAATTTTACGTTTAAAATGTGCCATTTCGTTTCGAGTCAAACAGCCTAATTTGTGCATAGTACTACATTTTGGAGTTTCGTTTAGATGAATACAATATTGTTGGCTGACATCTCTGTACAAATGTGAATGATGAACGTTAGTGTAAAGTATGGCCTAGAGATAAACATCAAAAAGTCTAAACTAATGGCAATTGATCAACAAGCAGATGAAACCCAAATTATAGAGTGCTTAAAGTACTTGTAGGTAAAAACTTGTTTTAAGTACCTGGATTCAGTCATCAATGACAGTGGAAACTTCATAAAGGAAATTAGTGACATAGTGTCCCAGATTGAATGGTCTTAGTTAAACACGTGGAAATCTGGCAGAACAGAGCAATATGCATTATGAAAGTACCACTGATTCAATCTCTGCTGTTCTTCGTCCTTAGGTGTGGCTGTGAGACCTGGACTGTTAATGCTTAAGACAAAACTCAAATTAATGCCTTCGAGATGTGGTGCTGGAGGAGGATGTCACGTGTAGCATTGGCTGGAGGAGGGAACAAAACCGCTTCCATTATAAAAGACCTGAACAGTCAGTTGTACTCAAACCAGCGAGGTGAACGGACATGTAGTGCTGGGTGTGTGACTAGAGTGCGTACGTTGAAGAATGGGAGTGTCGACCGAGCAATACACGTGTGCTATAGGGAGATTGCATTGTAGAATGAAAGTAATATCCATTAACGACGTCAACAGTCCCTATAACTTTACACAGTTTGTGTTAACAGCGTGTCTTGTGATGGCACTGTTGGTTATCGGTGGTGTGGAGTTGAACCCGGGCCCTGGCCTGTATTGGGAGGATATTGAGAAACTGAAGGGAGTTATGAAAGACCTATTGATGAACCAGAACAAGGAGCCGCAAGACATGAAGACTGATTTTAAAACGGAACTAAGTGAGATCAAGGAGTGTCTGGTACAAAATAACTTCGAGATGGAGGAAATCATGAATAAAGTTCTGGACATAAAGAGGCTGGAGATGGAGGAATTGACGCGAGGAAGGGAAGACAAGAAGAAAAAAATAATTATATATGATCTGGCTCATTCGGAGGAGGAACATTTTAACGAGATGTTGGACACAGTAATTGCCTTAAATACGCGGAAAAGTCAAGGTGGAGTGTAGTGAGAGTGAGATTGATAATGCTTTCAAAATGGGAAAAAAATACGGTAAGAAGGCCAATAAAAGTATGTATTGTCCCCTTTTCCGGGGTCGCTCAGTCGGCGGAGCGAGAGTTCCATCGGGTGGAACGTTCGCAGAGCCGTCTTTACTATTTCGGGACAGACCTTTTAAAATTTATATTTGCAGTGTTGTAGGTGATTGGATAGGTGACACAGTATAATGAAAATCAGAACCAAACAACAATGAAATTTATTAAAATAACAGTCTGGATATGAAAATAAATAAAAAATAAATATATTCAAGTACAACATAATATGAATGCTCCTGGATTCGTTAACATGAACTTATTTACATTGAATGCTTTTGCTTTCTTCTTATTTACAATCCGATGTTCCTTGAATTCCTCATACGTAATGATACCTCCGGTCCAAACCGTTGATTTAACGTAACTGAAACGTTGAACAGATCACATAACATTAGTGGAAATATCGTTACATTCGAATATTACTATATCCAATTATCCAATTACGTTTCTAAACTCATCAAATTTTTTTGTAATTTTCTCCTTCTCTAAGTTCTTCTCTATCATCCTTTCTCTTTCTAATCATTAATTATGTAACATTTCCTTAACAAATAAATTCTTTACAAGAATTATTCATAATTTGTGTTACAAAAATTTCGAATTGTCTGGCTGATTCTTTCAATGTTTAGTTCAAATTCTTAACAAATTCTTTACAATTTCTTGGCGAATTCTTTACAAGTTCTCTGGTAAATTCTTTGGCAAGTTTCCCCTCCTTCCCAGATTACGTCCGACTGTATTGCTATATTTTATTTCAAATAATCATCCATTTCCTAGGTTACTTATTAGCTGAGTATTAGAGTATAATCACAGATAAATACGCAACAAACTGTATCGAAATTCACATAATAGAAGTACGTGAAAAATCACCAAAATAAATGCTACGATTAGAAATACACTGATATAAACTATCACGCATTCGCACAATCTCCCCAATTATTTATGCAACAAATTTATCATCGCACAAAGTTCATCATTATTATTATTTTTATTATTATCTCTCCCTTTCTGGATTACGTTGAATACCCTTGCATAGATCATAGGAATGAATAACACCAAGACATGCAATAAATTACCATAATTAGATGAACAAAACACATAATCACCACCAATTATGAATGCTTCAAAGAATACACTCACTTCGTCTCATGGAAAATTTCTAAATCTCTGCATTACATAACACTAGCTGTTGAGCCTCATATTATTATTATTCCCTAAATGACTGATTATATTCCTATAATCACAAATATCTCCACGACTAACATGTACCCTAGCCGTCATCATGTTGTCAATTATACTCATATAAAAATTATCACACCATCGTCACTCGCATTTATATCTCAACAACTTCATTACATTTTTCCTGATTATTATTATTATTATTATTATTATTATTATTATTATTATTATTATTATTATTATTATTATTATTATTATTATTATCATTACAGCCTTCATTTTCCAGTGATCCATTTTGAAGATCTTAATGAAATCTCATACCATAACAAAATTCACCAACTAATGGATTACTAATCAATGAATCAATACAGCAATAATTCAATAAATCAATAAATCAGTAAATCAATATCTACTCTTCCATCACCAAAGTTGTGAAATTACTACTTCTCTAAGTAATATCAACATTTTCTTTACATAAGAATACAATCCAACCAATAATCTACAGAAAGAAAGGATAATGTTACGAGAGTACTTATTGTTTCGACGTATATCTCCTGCTTCAGGAATACAGATGTAGTTGCACGTTCTCTCTCTGTATTATGGCGGATTATAGATGGACAAGTTCATTGTGCTGGGTCCCACACCCTCAGCTTAATTACGCATGATTCCTGTGTAGCCAGATAGTATGGATTCATTCCAGCAATGTCTTGAAGTTTCCCTGGAATTCCTTCCTGGTCGGTCCATGATGAAAATCGGCTCTCGTAGATTTGCTGAAATTAAATGGCGAAATGATGTAGAATGCGGCTCAAAACTTTGTTAAAGACCTAAATTTTAACCCTATTATAAGTCCTATAGCACTTCACTGACTCGTCATAATTTCGAATACTACACGCGAGCTTGTCAAACACTTTCTGGAGCAATGCTCATCAGCGAAGTAGACTCTCGAAGTTTCCAGATCGATGATTACGTTGCCTCTTGGTGCCTACTAGAATATTCTAGCGTTTACTGCAGTCAAAGTTCAGCGTAATGCCTTGCTCTGACGATCCGGTTTGTACTATTACACCCAGTGGCATTTAATGCGATGAAATGTCGTACTCTGCTGTTCCGTGTCTATACGGTAAATTAGTACAATCAAACTCGAATGTAATGTAATGCCGTGCAGTCCTGTTCCGTAGTTGGCGAAGTTCTTAAATACAACGTAGTAGTGACTCCCGTATTCAGTCTGTCTGCCGCGCAGTCTCACGCTGAAGATACTCTCCATCTTCTGTCCGGGGTGGTTTCTGTCTGTAGAGTATTTTCATTCCTTCTGAATGGTTGACAGCTATTCTGCAACGTGATTCGTCGTTCCATATTTGGTACAGATGATTCTGGAATACTCACTCCCTACGTCTCTGATTCTTGCTGTATGACGTAATCGATGTCCTTGACCGCCTAACGTAGTTCAGCTCGCTCGCAACGGAAAGGCCTGGTAACCAGCTAATGCTTGTTCGCGCGTATTCCTGCATAAAATTATGGGAACTGAACCAATCCTCTATTTTTCTCATAAAATACCATTTGGACGGGTACAGTATGGTTTCAAGCATAAAAACTCAACAAATGTTGGAGAACGAGAAACACCTGAAAGGTTCAAAAGTTTGGATTAGGAAAGAACTGGGTGCGAAAGAAATGAAAAATGTGAAAGTACTATGCTTCCATTTATTTCAAGCAAGGAAGTCATGTCTCAAAGCATTTCTCAGCGGAAACAGGCTTTTGGTTGTAGGCGATTCTTGATCGAGGAAATGGCCTGCCGAGCAATTGCAGGAGGATGTGCAACGACCAGAGACATCAGCAATGGGGAAGGTCAGTGTCATGGCTAGTACACGCGAGAACACTGAAGCAGCAATCGTAGAGGACGGAGAAGGCTGCAGGAGCTACAGGCTCAGGGCACTGCAAGGTTGGAGAAAGAGCAAACAGCTGTACAAGCAGAAGTCGTGGACGTCGGTCTAGAGGACTTCCGGTTCGGGTCACGGGCAGGATCCAGCAGAAGGACAAAAGAAGGAAGGAGACAAACAATGACTAAAGGTAAAAGTTTAAGTCTTAAGGACTTATGGTCCAAAAAACGCAAGCCACATGAGGGCACTATGGACGAGGAAATTATTAGTTCCCTAGTTACCTAGAAGGCAGCATTTGAGTAGAGAAATCGAGGGTAACAAGAAGCAAGGCAACCAACCTGACAGAGGGTAAAAATAAGAAATACCTGGAATTGAGACTAGGATGTGTGAACATGAAGGATTTTTTAATAAGGTAGAAAACGAAGAGGTGAAACAATTAATGACATAAATGGACAATATTACCTTTATTGAGAGTTGGATTGCACCAGGATATGAAGTTTATGTGGACCGTTATAAAATATATACATGCAAGATATAGTAGAGTTCTATTGGGCAGATATCCTGGTGGAATACTAAACCTGACAAGGATTTAAATATAGGAGAAAATTGATCTTGTAGAAACAGAAATGGAAGAAACAAAGAATTTTGCAAACAAAGATTTTTTCCTTGAGTTGGGAACGGAAATAAACAGATTAAGGAATGTGTGTGAAGATGTAGGTATAATGCTTATGGGGGACTCAATGCTAGGTTTGCAGATCGAAAAACAGAGTATGGTAAAGAGGTGAAGACAAATGTAGTTAAAAAGAGAACAAGTCAAGATGAAGGGTATAGTGCTCGTTGGTACGGCGATAAATGAATAGAACTATGTGGTACGGAAGAACAACTGTATATCCTGAATGGGTGATCACCAGGAGATGAAGTGTGTAACTTGACAAATCTAACAAAAACCAGAGGCAGTGTCATAGACCTAGTATTAGGTCCAAAAGGGGCGTTACCACTCGTTGAAAGGATAGCAGTTAAGGACTGGGCAGAATCCAACCACTTACTAATTATCATCAATATGATAAGTAGGGAAGAGCATACAGTGGCTTGTTGTCAAGGAAATATTAAAAATAGACTAGTGACAAAATACATGCCAATACATGCCAAAATAGATGGAGGGATGACCTCAGGAAAGATTTTGAGGATTGTTTTAAAGGGAGAAGTTTCGAAATTATGAAGATAGGGATAAGACTTACGATCAAAAATATCCAATTAGTAGCGTCAATTCAGCTTATAGAAAAAATATAGTGACAGTAGGTCAGAAGATGCGAGTGAAGGAAACAGGGTTGTCAAGAAATACTGGGTGGTACAGCGAATAATGCAGAAATAAAAGGGCGGAAGTAACGAAAGCTTTAAAATCCTAAAGGAAGGTCGGGGGTCCTGAAACAAGAATTGCATTCTGTAGCAAAGGAAAAGAGTATAGATAACTATTAGTAAACACAAAGTATTCATATCAGAAGAAACTAGCTGAAAATCTAAACAGAGATTTCAAAAGAAAAGACAGTAAGAAAGTGTGGAATAGAATAAACCAAGTCTTCAGAGATAGAAAAATTACAACACAAGCCAATATAAGTAATCGGGAATGGATCAAGCATTTCAGACAGCCATTAGATGGGGAGGATAATTGGAAACCCAATACAGGGATCTCGAGAGGACTAGAGTACTTCCTGCCTACCTTAGACCATGAGATTTCAATTAGTGGAATAACATATTTAATATAGAACTGGCGGAAAGGCAAAGCTGGATTAATTTTAGGTATTAGTAATGAATTCCTGAAAGAAGTAAGTAAAAACAACTTTATCCTCGAAAGTATAGTAAAAATGTTTAACAAGATATTTGAAGGAGCGAGAGTGCCAAATCATGGCAGGAGGGAATCATTTGCGCTATAAAAAGAAACGGAGTGAAAGATCAAATACAGGTAACTATAGAAAGATAACGTTACTTGATTCTCTAAGTAAGATTTATAAAGGGATATTGGCAAAAGACTAATAAATTGGGCAGAGGGGTGCTGAAGGGTATGAGGATTAGTGACAACATAATGGTTGTTAAAACATTAATGTATCAATACATGAAGAAGAAAAGAGGCAAATTGTATATCACGGCAATCGATGTAGAGAAAGCTTTTGACTCGGTGAGTAGACGCGCTGTCATCTTTAAGTTGAGCCATCTGGGTATATCAAGGAAGATGGTAAGGGCAATTGAAAATACGTATGAGGAATTTAAATGTTCGATCAAAGTGAAAGATGGGGTAGCAGTGGGAGAGATATTTTTCAAAACTGGGTCTCAAACAAGGTTGAAAATTTTCATCAATATTGTTTTTATTATTTATAAATGACATTTTCCATTCCGATGGTTTTGAGAAATGAGCATTTTCTTGTCTCGAGAACCATGATGTTCCGGGTCTTATCTTCGCAGACGATATCGTGCTGCTCACATTAACCCCTGTCAAAATGCAGAACATTATTGATGGGGTAGTACATTACTGTAAAGAGTGGAATCTAAAAATCACTCCAGAGAAAACCAGAGTTACGTTGCGTAAAATGGGAGACAAACTCTCAAAAAGTGAAGGGTGGTAGATGGATAAGACAAAATTAGAAGTCGGTGAAAATTTCTATTACCTAGGGACGATCATAAGCAGCAACGTAAGATGGTCAGAACAGATAAAAAGAGCTGAGGTTAAGGGAGTAAGTGCTCTGGCTAGTGTATAAATATTGGATAGAAGGATGCCGAACATTGAATATGGAGTTCAGAAAAATGTATTTAATTCAATAGTTAAAGTTGGAGCGGAAATAGGGGGAGTAGATGATGGAATCGTAATATTAGGTATAGTTGTAAGTAAATTTGCCAAAATAATAATGGGAATGCCAAGCTGCACCTCAAATAGTGCAGTGAAAAAGGATTTATGAAGGGATAAGTGTACAGTCGGATATTGTTAAACGAATAACGAAATATTGGTGGAGGCTAAAGACGGGGGCAGGGGGCGAAATTCTAAGGATAGCATACCAGCACCAAATGAAACACCAAAATGAGGGTTACTGGTTGGATGGAGTGATGAAGGTACTGGATTACATAGGAATGGGCTCCTATTGGGAAAGGAATTTATCAAGAAATGACAAGGGATTGTGAAAAATGGTAGTTCAAAGAGTAATAGCAAGAGAACGCTGGTTGAATTTTGTAAAATAAGTGAAAATATGACAGTATGGCTGAAATGTTAACAAAAAGGGAAATGAGAGGGATAATTTGGTGGCTGATGGGAGTATATAAGAATAAAACTCTAAACAATGAGGAGAATGTATTTTATGCAATAAGGACATGGAAGTTGCTCACTTCTTAAAAGACTGTCAATAAACAAGAAAGGTAAGGAAGAAATATAAAGATGGAAAGAACATAAGTAAAATCGATAATGAACATGAATTTTACACCAATCCTATATTAACAGACAGAGAATGGAAGGTACCAGGAAAAACAGCAAAACTTCGTAATATCATAAGGGGAAAGATGGGAAAAGAAATAAAAAAGGGGTTGAAATTACATAAAATAATGAAGGAGAAGGTAGATAATTGTAACGATATTTTTAAATGTAACAATAGATAAATTGGTGTATTGTAGGGACGCTATTCATTTTTCTTCAGTTAACTATTAAAATGCATGTGAATTAATTCTAGGCACTCAGGTTTTCTTTCAGTTATTCAATCCATTCAAAAAGGTAGAAACTTTAAGCACTAATATGGCATAGGGAAGGTAAGATACATACAGGTCCTAGACTATATAACGAGGTTTACATCTAGGACAAAATAAACAAATAATCTGTAAAGAAAGAAAACCAAAATAAATCTAGAAATATATTGAGATAGTGAATAAGTTTAATTGTAAATGTTTAATGTATTTGCATGTAGCAATTCATATTGGAGTACAATAAACGATTACTCCCTCCCCAATTTCGGGTGATCCGAGACTGGGGGAGGGGAGTATTCTATTCTATTCTATTCTATTCTATTCTATTCTATTCTATTCTATTCTATTCTATTCTATAAGGTTATTTTCCTGTGTGATTAAGAGATACGTCTGGTTCCCTCAACATAATTTAGTGGGGGAAAGGTAGAATTTGAATAATACCGTTCCGCAGGGAAATGTTGTTCAGCATAAAACGTTCTACAAAACAGTCCACAATAAATAACAGTTAACACATAGCAGACTATGAGTTTTTTATGTTCCAGTAACGATTAAAGTTAGGCAAGTCGAAGAAAAATGGTCGTCCTTGAGCCTTTGTTGCTTCCACTGTCCTAACCATTAAAGATACAAGAGGGTGAGAATTTTTCAGCATAAAGAATTCTACAAAAATTCCGTGACAGCACATATTTAACATATAACTCATTATAACTGATTTTATGCTCGATGATGCCAGAAAACTGAATCTTAATGAGGCTCATTATAGTTTAAGTTTCATTATGATACAGGTTCTCCACCAATCAGAGTTCAGATTTTCATTATGATACAACTGTTTGACCAATTAGGTAAGGATAGGAAAATCAAACATGTCGGGCACACATATCAACATCAATGCACATTTTACTTCCAATATTCCACAAGCACTCGGCAAATTCCCGCAATTTCATTTCACCAACTATACAATAAACAATTTGTATTTGAAATAAAGCTAGGTTATGATCTCCTTCTATCAAAGCTGTGAAGACATATGACGTTCTGAAAGTCTGTGATTCACCCACGAAAAATCAATAACCCAGCGCATGCGCTCTGCCCTCTGTTCAGCAAACTCTACTGTCAAGCGACATCTCGACAGAAATGTATGAAGATTAAAAAAAACAGAGTTACAATTATCGTCGAGCATTAACAGTTGTAAGCAACTCGCCTATAATGGTAATTAATACACTCGTATGGAAATTATAAAACGAGCTTTCGTTTTATAAACATACTCGTGTCTTAATTTTTGCTATTATAGGCTTGTTGCATAATGTACTATTATGTTACAGTTTGCAGTAAAAGCCGGTCTAGATAGCCAAGAATAACGGCCGAGAGGATTCATCGTGCTGACCACACGACACCTCGTAATCTGCAGGCCTTCGGGCTGAGCAGCGGTCGCTTGGTAGGCCAAGGCCCTTCAAGGGCTGTAGTGCCATGGGGTTTGGTTTTTTTTGCAGTAAAAGAATAGAATTTGAAAACAACTTTTAAAATTAATCAGTTAATCGTTGTCAAAATAAATTATTTATTCCCATCGAGTAACTAATGTAGATTAAACTGTCTTTTTACAAAATTTTATTTTTATCTATATTTTCGGAGATATCGTCTTTTTAGTTTTTAGCCCGATCTCCATTCTAAAATATTCTGAAATATATATTGCGACTTTGGTGGGCATTCGCTAAACATGCTACGATACAATATAATTAATAGTTTACCAGTGATTTTTCGTTATGTATATAAAGTCTATGATACCCATCCTGCCGAGACGGGGAGCGAATATAGATCGTAGTACATTGCATTCGAAAAAGTGCGTTTATCACGTAACAATGAAACTGACCAACAAAGGGATTCTCGAATGTCACAGGACAGAGAGGATTATTTGACGAAGGAAAAGGGTGTCATCTTTCTCCAAATTCACTGCCCAGGTTCAAGTATATCACTAAGTATGAACAGCAGTCGATAGTGAAGAAGTTGTTCATTACCTTACAGAATTTCTAAATTCTTTACATCCTTCCGGCTTGCCATCACACAAGCTACGCGACTCGCTGGCTGAACGGTCAGCGTACTGGCCTTCGGTTCAGTGGGTCCCGGGTTCGATTCCTGGCCGGGTCGGGGATTTTAACCTTAATTGGTTAATTTCAATGGCACGGGGGCTGGGTGTATGTGTTGTCTTCATCATCATTTCATCCTCATCACGACGAGCAGGTCGCCTACATGCGTCAAATAGAAAGATCTGCACCTGGCGAGCCGAACCCGTCCTGGTATATCCCGACACTGAAAGCCATACGACATTTCATTTCATTTCATCACACAAGCTCATTTTGAAAGTAAGGTTGCCTATTATATTGTTAATACAAGAGGGTGAGAATTTTTCAGCACAAAGAATTCTACAAAAATTTCCGTGACAGCATATATTTAACATATAACTCATTATAACTGCTTTTTATGATAAATGATGCCAAAATAAAAATATTATGCAATTAGACGCGATTGGTAGCGAAGATTTTGAAAAACTGTTCGTCGGTAGATGCAGAGGGGATCTCGGCCCATGAGTGTCCACGGCTGGTCCGTGATCCAACAGCTCTGCACTCTGACCGGCCAACCGAGCAGAGGAGGGGTGGCCACGGCTCTATGGTGGCTCTGCGCCTCTGCATTCGGGAGTCGGGACAGGGCTGGACCTCACGGCTGGCCCTAACCGTCGGCTGTCCTGAGAATGGTTTTCCGTGGTTTCCCATTCTCCTCCACTAAGGCGAATACTGGGGCAGTTTCTCGTATAGGCCACGGCCGCCAAACCCTTCACCTTCTCCGAGCATTTCCTTCACCATAACAAATATCCCGTCCTGATAGACGGCGTCACCGTCTAAGAGGCCCGTCTCCCGCTTCAGGGGAGGAATGAACACGTTTGAATAAGTAAGTAAACTGTTTGATTGAGTCTACAACGGTAGAAGCGGTCATAGTACCGACAATTCCTTCATATTTTCATTCCAATTTCAAACGTGTCCAGTTCCCGGTAAGAGTCTGCTTGGCGTGGCAATGAACAAAGCACAGTGTCAGACACTTGGTGTGGCTGGAGTTGATGTCAGTCGAGAATGTTTTCCTCATGGGCATCTTTAGGTGTCCGTTTCGCGTTGAACATCAAAACAAAATCTTTTCGTCTTCATAAATGGAGGAAAAACTACTAATGTTGTACACGGAAATCTTATAAGTCCTCAGTTAAAAGTAACCTATCGCCATAAATTCATAAGTGCTCCCGTTTGAAAAATTCCATGAAACCATTTATGTATAAGGATGCCCTAAACTAAACAGCTACATATTTCCACGTCTTCACTCATGTGGACCAAATTAGTTTACAAATCCCCTTTTAAAAGCTATATTCAGGACAGGATCATTAATTCCGTAAAAGTTAAGACGAGGGCACACGCTACTATTCATCACCTGTAAATAATACCGTTCCAATTTCTATATTTTCTGAAATTTAATAATCAATCACTGAGTGAAAATAAACACATTAAAAAAACAGGTGGGAATATTTAATATTAGTCGGTATTGGAAGTATTACCTCCCAGACATTTTCATCTAAGCCCTGGAAGCGAAGGTTTATTCAAAGCCATTTCACTCCAATAGCTAAAACTGGTACACTTTTCTGATCCACTTGATGAAATTTTAACGTAAATTAAGGGGTACAATTGCTTGGTCGACACGGGTGGATAGACGAGTTAAAGCTACCAAATAAATAAATTATAATAGTTTTCCAGTAGACTCCAGCTAGAAAACTTTAAGGTCTTTCCTAATTGTACTGCACTGCATTCTTTGAACGAGCTCGTGCCCTAAAATCGAGAGGAATCCCATCTGAAGGCAATTACTGGATTTCTCTCATTTGTCTCAACTTAAGTATTTTTCAACCGCTCCTTCCTTGCTCCATCTGGAGAGGACGTTCTACGATCGTTATCTAAGAAGAACCACTGTTTGGACCATACAGATGACTCTGTACGGAAAATGCAAAGAAGTGAATCTTAATTAGTTAGTAAGTGACAATCATTAAAGTGTTAGGGTCCGTCTGTATCATCTCCATACAAATGGTGTGACTGAAATGAAATATTACAATCCGAATACGTCGGTAATTATTTATTATCAAGACTTCCTTAAAATATTGTAATCTTGCCTTGCAACTGGAGCATTGGATCGACTTTGCAATTTTTGATATCATTTTTCCTGGCTTTATATCAAATAAGATGTCCGATTACTCAAAATTTCGAAGATAAGTTTTTCTTCATACAGTTCCTTCAGGCTTATTTACTGTGTAGATATGTTTACAGTTAATTACGTCAACTATGAAGCTAAATGTACTTTCTTCAGGACCCTCCTAGAATTACCATTTGTTGTTTTTTTTGTTTTGTTTTTTTCTTGCAAGTGGTGAAAAGTCACACTAACACATCGAAGGTTTTCGGCGACGGAAATTAAATAATTGATATATGATACCCATAAAATAGCATACAATACAATAGTAGATTATACGAGCCTATAAGACGCGAGTATGTCTATGAAACGAGAGGAAACGAGTTCTGTTACTTTACCTTCATACGAAAGTCTTAGTTACCATTATAGGCAATATGTTTGTCTTCGACCATAGTTAAATGCCTATGTTTCGACTTTTTAAAAAATATATCCTACCTTGTTACTTTATTGAATTCTATGTTGTTGTTGTTGAACAGTTTTCGTTCCTCGCCCTGAGTGGGTGAGGCGGGCCACCTAAAGAGTCACGCCCCTTCTCTAAACAGGAGATATGGGCTGGTGGGGAAAGATGTATGGCTATAGGGAGATGGGTGGGGGAGGTCTGAGTGTTTGTCGATTTTACTTTATTTATTTCGGATTTTTTTCCATGGAGAGGTTTTACATTGATTTTTCATATAGATTTGTAACAATGTATAATTTGTTTGTTTATTTTTGGTATATGAACCTAGTTACAAAGATAGATACACTGCTTCTTTTTTATATGGAAGGGGCTTGGTGTTGTCTATTTTACATTTATGTGTTGATTTTTCATATTTGTTAATTTTACATCTTTGTTATTATGTGCATTTATTTACTGTTTTGTACTCACATATTTAAAGTTATTTTCTGTATAAACAGCATGGTGATTTTCAATTCTTTTTTCATTTTTTTCAACTTTAACACGTAATTAGTGATTGTTGAAAATGGTTGGGGAAGAAACTGCCTTGTACCTGTACGTATATACACATACACTCATACATACATCTCTGCTATTGAGTAAGTTGTGTTCATCTTACTCAATAGCAGAGATGTATGTGCAGCGAGGTGCACTTATTTTCTTTTCGTTAGTTGCGTGAACAGTGTAATTGTAGCTGGAGTGAATGAAATTGATGTCTTCATTGTACAGTATCATTGCGATAGAAAACTGTGCCGTTAACGATTCACCGACCGAGCTCGATAGCTGCAGTCGCTTAAGTGTGCCAGTATCCAGTATTCGGGAGATAGTGGGTTCGAACCCCACTGTCGGCAGCCCTGAATATGGTTTTCCGTGGTTTCCCATTTTCACACCAGGCAAATGCTGGGGCTGTACCTTAATTAAGGCCACGGACGTTTCCTTCCCATTCCTAGGCCTTTCCTGTCCCATCGTCGCCATAAGACCTATCTGTGTCGGTGCGACGTAAAGCAAATAGCAAATATATATATTCACCGCAATCTACAGCGACACCTGATTGTTCAGCAGAGGGATTTTGGTACCTCGCCGGCTACATCGCCGACCGTGAAAGAAAACATGACGGGTCAATACGAAGTCCTACTGGGGAAATGCTTTCCATTTCTTCCGGTACTGCCCCTGTGGGATGGATAGAAATGTTATCTCGGTGAGGTCTACTCGTTCCATCGTTACAATGGTAAACCAAATAAAGGAATTTCAGTTAATTTTCAGGGACACTCACGGACGTGCTGAACTGTGACGCATACCTAATATTATACGCAAAGTGTGTCAAATAATTAGCAGTAAACTACCCGCTGTACCACCAGGAATATTAAAAGTGTATGTTAGAACGTGAATATTTACGCATACAACAAATGAACATTCGAACAAGAACTGAAAAATCCATAGCAGCTCATCAGCGAAAGGCACGACAGTGGATTTCATCTTCAAAAGCAACTACTTCAGGACATCTAATCTCACAGGTTTTGGTGTCACTGAGGTGAATAGTGACACTCCGGAATTTTTAAAGTCCAAGTTCATCCCATTTGAGGTGGGGAAGAGGGGAGAGTGATATACAAATTAATCTAAAATAGTGTCGAATCAGTAGTTTTCGTGATCACTGAGATAATTCGTCTCACTCCGAATATTTTACAAGTCTAAGTTCAGTCCCCTTTGGGGAAGTATTAAGTAAAAATAAACGAAAATAGTTTCGAATCCATAATTTCGGGGTCCCTGAGATTAATAATGACACTTCGGACTTTTTTATAAATCATATTTCATCCCCCTTTGGCATAGGGAGAAAAGGGGTAAAGCAGAAATTTTCAAAAATGACCGAAATAATGGACGTACCTTAGCCTATGTATGTTTCAACCAAAATTGATACAAGTATGACTTAATATCTGGAGAAAGTACTGTTTACGATAAGACACCCTTGGTTGTGAGATGTAGAAATAATCGAAAATAGTGTCGAATCCATTCTTTTCGGGGTCGCTGAGATAAATAGTAACGCTCCGAATTTTTTAGTAGTCCAAGTTCTGCCTCCCTTCGCATAGCGGTGAGAAGTGAAAAACAAGTTTTTCGAAATGACCAAAATAATGGACGTATATTTGTATATTCCAGAATAATTCTCAACCAAAATTGGACCTACTGTCTGGAGAAAAAAATACCTTCGGGGTAAGAGGACCCTAGCCTCTAAAGTAGAGCTGAAATGTTAACAATAAACGAATACGACCGATGTCTGTGTCTAATCCATAGTTTTGAGGATCGCTGAGATGAACTGTGAAACTCTAGATGCCGTTTAAGGTTAAGTTTAGTCCTAATCGGCAGGCGAGTTAGAACCGGTAAAGAAAAGAAAATGTCCAAAGAGACAGCGTTTAAAGACGTATGTGTGTATGGATGTACTGTATGTGGGTATGTTCCAGAATTTCTCTCAACGAAACTTGGTACACATATGACTTACTATCTTAGAAAAAAGTACTATGGAGATGAAAAATCACAGCCTCCGCTGGGGGTGGGGAATGAGAGAGGCTGACGTGGAAAAATAATGGAAAATAACAGATATTAATGTCGAAGTCCATTGTTTATGTGTCTCTTATACGAACTGTGACGCTCTTGATACCGTTTAAGTCCATGTTCAGTATCCATTGACACAGGAGCTGAGAAGGGCTTAAAAGTGTACAATATAAAATGACCGAGTTTAGTGTTGAATACACTGCTTTTGGGGTCACTAGGCTGATTGTGACAGTCTCAATGACTGCGGAAATCGTGTACATCATTATGTACGGTGCGACTGGTAAATAAATATTATTATTACTTTTATTTTTTGGAAAGAATCAAATAATTCCCGGTCATTTCTAGCTTCCACAAGGACAAGGTTTTACTCGAAAATGAAATAATCTAAAACTTGAAATCAGATACATCTTAATAACTCTAAAACTGCATAATAGGTCGGAAAATCAATATCTCAAAAATAAATCAATAAGTATCCACTTCACACTTAACTAACGGGTAATACAAATACTAAAGGTAAACATTCAAAAGCTACCCGGACAACGCTGGGTACTACAGCTAGTAAATATACATTTATTGTAAAGTGTCAAAAATGATATATACAGTTTACAGAATGTAATATTCATTAAGGTGATTATACATTTGAAATCAAACAATTAGAGACCATTAGTACATATGGAACGCTTGAATAACCAAACTGTGAAAGTTTTAAGCTCCTACATATAGTAGGAGCTGAGGAAACGTACATTAAGTAATAAAAAGTAAACTTACGAGAAAATAGCCTTCAAAGTATCAGAATAATCCTGTTCCATGACTGGAGTCATCGTTTCCCACTTCAAACTGGTCCAGGAGGCTTCTTTTGGCAGCTCTATTCTTTCCTGGATTCTTTGGTTAATTTATGGAACTTTCGGTCAGCATTTCGGCGTAATTCCTTATCGCATCGTAGCATGGTGTTAACAGTTCGACACCCGATACCTAATCCTAGCTTTTACAAAACTTTATATCTTGTTAAATTCACTTCCAATTAGTGTTGCCACTGCATCAATGAATCCGAAGTGAAGGGTACAGATATATACCCACAAACAATGTTTTGGGAATATGACTCCGGATAACATTGTGTCTGTCTCTGCAGATACTTTTTGAGCAGATCAGAATTTGCCAAGTCCCATAAAACTGACTTTATGATTTCCATCACAGCAAGTGGTAGACTAGTTATCAAACCACCGATTTCATTACAGAGTGCTATATTTGCAATACTGACGCTGAAACCTAAGAGATAACTCCGTCGGCCGTGATGGCTACGAGCTAACTACTTTTCATGCATTAGCTATTTTTAAAAATAGTTAAAGTTATCATACAAAGGTGATTTATATGCCGTTTTAAAGCTAGGATTAGAAAGTTCATTTTAGGCTAAAATTTTTAAAAAACATTTTTTTATGTCCCTAAGTCTCGATTCTGGGTCCTCTTAACCACTTTAATAAAGTAGACTACAGTTCACTGTAATGGTTTGCATTTGACTGTTCCATTTTTTGACTGCGTTAGTATTTCATTGTTTTTCTGAAAAACCATTCAGTTTCGAAGAACTGACCTTGATATGGTGTAAATATAATTTTAATATTCACGTCCCTCGCAGCTTCAACTCTACTAAATGGCGCATATAACTGATCATATCTGGAAACGCATCAAGGCATGTAAATACCTATTTTGTCGAAAGTTTGACCCTGTGCTTTCTTAATATTGATTATGAAAGCAAGACATAATGGAGACTGTCTCCTTTAACATATGAAATATTGCTTTCTCTCAGTAGACACCGAATCAATCCGAGGTAGATAAATTACCTGACTTATAATTTAATAGTACTGTTGTTCATTTATCGCACTCCGTTTGCTAAACCAAAGGTCACCTGTATATCCTTTATAAACATCACATTGCACCAAAGTTTTATTTTTTACACATGGGGATGCATTTAAGATGGTGTAGCGGAGTGTAGTTATCTATGGGTATGCTGTCCACGAAATGCGCGTCAGCATCATCATCTGACAACGGAGTACCGACACTGTATGTTCCTTCAAACATCCGAGGATTAGATGAAGGACGAAGCACGTTTTCGTTTAATGCTGATACAATCATAATTGAAGGTACTTACTACTGCTATGTTATAGTAAGCTGAGAAAAGAAAGTCTATATAATTGCTGAAAACACGACATACCAATGAATTATTACTTACGAAGTCGTCGGTAACTCCCATAATATAATTTTCTGTCACTTTTAATTTCATATTTTATTAATTTTACTAAGCATGCTGCGAATTCCTTTCTGGAAGAGTTTACACGCACATTTCTTTTAAACTGCATTATATTTTTTATATACACACCTCAGTCATTTGAGCTCTTCGACCTTTCGATACCATAAGAGGAACTCGGCGAAAATCTTCCCAAGTGCGACAATCTTACCACCCATTTCTTTCTTCACACCTGATAATCTCCGTTAGTAGGCGATCATTTCAATGTACTGTTTCTGAGATGCAGGGGTCATGGAAGCTTCTTCAATAATAATAATAATAATAATAATAATAATAATAATAATAATAATAATAATAATGCCTGATTTTTGCATTCCATACCTTGTGGAAACACGGTTCAAAATATCCATTCACCATTCCCCCAGCGAATTCCAAATCATTCATATTTCATTAATGACTTTATACACTGAAGAGTTTAATGGAAGTTTCTTCTTACATAGTGTTCCGAACTAACAGACTTCTTTTCGTATTGCGGAAATTATTAAATCAATGCCTAACATGAGCTCTGACATCTGCAGTTCTCTTTAAAACACCACGACTTTCTGTACGTTCTCTCCATATTTAATAAAAGAAAATATAAGACCATAACTGCTAAAATTGACGAACAGGGAAATTATTTTCTGTTAGGTAGTGAATAAGCAGACGATAAATCATAAAAAGGGAAGCAGATCGCATAGGGCAGAAATATAGTATTTGCCTATATGCTTTTGTTACTGCAGAAGTATGCTTCTGACCATTAAAATAATGAACATTAGCAATAATAATATATCTGTCAGATGTGCACTAAGACATGAGCAAGTGGAGTTAGTTGTATACATTCAAAAACCACAAACAAAATGATCTTCATTGATTTTCATTCTAATTAACAAAATGGTGCCTTTGTTCATTCACATGTTTTTTTCACTAATAGTCGTCTTATCGCTATGGAGATATTCAGTGCTTTTGATTTTCGTCAAACATGGTGGTTTCTTTTCTCACAAAATACAAATAAACGACCCTTCGAAACCTGGTATCGATCACTGATCAGCGAAAGATAACATTCAGTGCCGTCTACAGGTGAATACAAATACAGTTCCGAACTCCGTGTTTCAAGAATTAATAACTATATTGGGCAAATAAAGGGATTATAGATACCATTACTATTTTTCTAAAAATCCTGAGTTGGGGACCTTACTGTCAACGTGTAATATATAAGGGTTAGTTTAGCGTTTTTCCCAAAATTTTGCGTTACATTTTCAAATTATGTATATAAGTAGGTGGACAATAGAGATTGTTGCCTAATTCAGTGGTATACTGGGAGAGCGATTCATTAATAGACTCAATGAGAAATATCTTTTTCTGTCATACATTAAGATTAGACGAAACCAGATCATTTAAACAACTATTTAACTTCTTTTGGAAACGTAAATTTAAAAAATGGTTCAAATAAGTCACAGATGAATTACAAGAGTTGAATATTACAATACAATAACTTGAGAATAGAGAACAGAAGAGGATTTCGAAGAGTAAACATATATGACTTAAAAGCATACAACGACAACAATATGTCATATCTGAGAAAGAAAGGGCAGCCAGGTCGGAAAGGTTGAAGTCGTTTTGGGAGAGGAGCAAGATTATTAAAACTAAAGTCCTAGTTACTTTTGGAAAGAATTAGATGTACATGGTTTAATTTAAGTGCTCCATTGTGGGCATAAAATACGTAAGTAATATAGAGGAAGGTAGGTGTGATTTTAGAGTACAACGTTCAGGACGTTTGATCAGAAAAGGAGAAGTGTCTTCTGGTGCGAGATGGTGTACTTTGACCAAGACTTAAATTTATTTGTTTTCGATTGTAGTATTTTTTCGGAACACTCAATTCTGGTAGATGTAAATGAATTCTACTCACAAAGCTGCGTGGCCAAGCAATGGAGAGAAGTATGGTTAAATGTGTAATAGGTAGTTAAGTAATATTTGAGTGTTGATTCGCAGGGATAGAAAAACATGCAAACTTAGCTCGACTGTGAAATAACGCCATGAAACACTCACTTCCTGTTGTATCCATCTTAAGGGTATGTTACGTGTTGAATATTACATCATTTTAACCCTAAATACCGTAATATAACATATCGTTTAATAGATATATTATAGTTCTAAAGCTGGAAATACTAGGCTACTAGATATGACGATTTCTGCACTTCATTAGGAAGTTATCAACAGCCTGTTACAAAAGTGCAATTTTAAAATACAGTATATAAGTAATAACAAATGATCACATGTTCATTAGCCTGCTACCACAATAAACAAGACGAATTAAAACAGAAGGAAGTGAATTGGGAAATTTTCCTGTAGCTAGAGTAAATTATTAGGCTCAGCAAGTTTTCCTTGAGCTTCCATAAACTTGTAAGGTCTACGCAATAGTCAATGTGTGGCGAATTAAAAAGTGCCTGGATGAGGATTTACGTGTTCTTCACCAGTGATAATACACCCCAGAAAATGTACTCTCTGTCACCCGCATGATTACTTTTCCCTTATTCTAAAATAATATTTTTTACACAAAAAACGCAGAATAAATTTTCCATCTTCATGCTTATCGATTTGGTAAACTATTACAATTTTTAGTGAGGTAAAAATGAAATGGCGTATGGATTTTAGTGCCAGGATGTGTCCGAAGACTTCGGCTCGCCAGGTGCAGGTCTTTTGATTTGACTCCCGTAGGCGACCTGTGAGTCGTAATGTGGATGAAATGAAGATGTAGACGACACATACACCCAGTCCCCGTGCCAGGAGAATTAACCAATTATAGTCAAAATTCCCGACCCTGCCGGGAATCGAACCCGGGATCCGTGTGACCTAAGACCAGCACGCTCACCATTTAGCCATGGAGCCGGACATTAGTGAGGTATTTTGTGTTGAACATATATAGATTTCAACACGAAACTTTATAACTGGCTAAGCTTCTTTCCAGGAATTATGTTAGTAAATACCGCGTACTCATTTTTGTCGTAGGCTGATTGAATCCCAACGGCATGTTCCACTCCAGAAGAAGATGAAGAAGAATTCCGATTTTTATATTTCTCAATCACACGATTAAATATTGAACCTTAGTCCTTTCAAGTGAGCCAAAACCCCTTTACTGTCTCGATTAGGCAACTCAACACTACCGAGGGTCTGCCTGACACTTTATATTGACTTTTCGTTTGAACGAACAATTTACTGCTAAATACAACTTTTCTGTTCCTTGTGAATTACATATTAGTCAAATATTTAAAGTAGTTATTAGAAGTTTTAAGAGGAAAGTTATGTTTAAATCTCAGATAAATAACTTCACACTTAGAATATATTGATTCTGTCAACGTACTTTGCTTCTACGTATAAAGTTCGATGATGGATTTCTCTCTGTGATCTTTTGAAGTTCCGCGAGTTCTCAGGACAGCCGAGTTAACATGCTTGAAGATTCTATTGTTCCCGAACATAATTTGCACTTTACAAGATTTATGTGGTCGAGACCATCTTGTCTCCGCCCTCAGTTCTTGCCAGACCATATAAAGAGGATTTAAATTCCCAACATTTTTGGTTCCTCTTTATTTTTATTCTACTGGTTTATTTTATCATTTTGTTCTCCAGGAAGACGTTTCCCTTATGCTACTCCTCAACACAGCCATTAAAAGAGACTGTTCATTTGCAGAGCTAACTAGAACAGCTGTGTTTAATGCTTTCACTGAATTTACATATCTTTCCAAAGTCTACGCTTCTTGTAGCTATACACATCGTTAGCGAAGTAAGGGTTGTTAAAAAGCCATTTTACGTTTCCCTGCCTTTCGTAATGAAGGCGGTAAGACGTTGGTATTCCATTTCTTCATACTCGGTTCGAATCTACGATATATCGTTCAGATATTTTACTCAAGAAGTGCCGGAAAAACGAGAAATTCTGAGAATATATACAAGAAATTGGTTGTCATATAAGTATACCGCAAATTTTTATATACTGTAGTTGATACTTTTTATTCACAATTTGCTTTACGTCGCACCGACACGGATAGGTGTTTTGACGACGATGGCATAGGAAAGGCCTAGGAGTTGGAAGGAAGCGGCCGTGGCCTTAATTAAGGTACATACCCAGCACTTGCCTGGTATGAAAATGAGAAACCACGGAAAACCATATCCAGAGCTGCAGACAGTGGGGTTCGAACCCACTATCTCCCCGATAGCTCACAGCTTCGTGACCCTAGCAGCACGGCCAGCTCGCCCGGTCAAACAAATTCTGATAGTTGGACGCAATGGTAGAATGATCGTCTGTTGAAATTACTCTCTCATCGTAGTGATGATATATTTAATACCAATTACAATTCTATTGATTTTGAGTATGCGCGAACCGTTTTGTGAAATAAATGTTGATGATTAGTATTTGCTGATATTAATAATAATAATAATTTCGTGTGGCTATTTATAGCCGAGTGCAGCCCTTGTAAGGCAGACCCTCCGACGAGGGTGGACGGCTTCTGCCATGTGTAGGTAACTGCGTGTTATTGTGGTGGAGGATATTGTTATGTGTGGTGTGTGAGTAGCAGGGATGTTGAGGACAGCACAAACACTCAGCCCCCGGGCCACTGGAATTAACCAATTAAGGTTAAAATCCCCGACCCGACCGGAAATCGAACCCGGAACCCTCTGAACCGAAGGCCAGTACGCTGACCATTCAGCCAACGAGTTTGCTGATATTAATGACATTTGACGTCGATGTTCGTAGATTACGTGCTCTAGGTTACGTAGGTTAGGTTTTACTTTGTTTCGAATTTGGCATGGGGTATACAGGAAATAATATTCCATTCTTCGTTCAAATATTTATAGATTTCATTGGTGGAAAGACATGTACCTTCTGCAGCTTTTAGATTCATGCAAACAATGGGCACGGTTCATCGTATAACACATCAAGATCCCTTCTAGCTTTGCAAAGGTAATAATTTCTTTAAGGAAATAACATGACACCCTTCTAAATTTTGTTAAAAATGTTCAAGAGAATGTACATTATTACACGGAAAAAAAATAGTTATGGTCTTTGAATTGTTGGTGACTATTGTCGCTCTTCGTTTCAAAGCCCCTAGCAAAAAAAAAAAAAAAAAAAAAAAAAAAAACATTGCACTGTTGGCATACGATCGAGAAAACAAAAATAATAATTAATCAGCCGATTCCTGTATTCAGATATTTGCAATGATGCGTAATTAAAGTCTCCGGCGTACTTAGTACTTTGCTTCCTCAATCTTTGAACATTTGTGGACAGTTTTAATTTCTATTAGCTTGTAGGGAAAACATTGTCTACCAAGGCTTCATTTTTAACTGGATTTTGATACTTCAGTTAATCTTTTGTAATTGGGATACGTATAATGACCAGGTAGAGGAGGTAAGTAGTAGTAGTGAAATACAGAAATTTACCTATGATAATAAAGATAAAAAATATGAATAGTTCGAAAGCTAGAACAGGGCCTAGAATTGCTAACATGACTGGTGGTATATTACAGTGAAGTTAATGGGTTATGATATATTGCCGTATGTGAAATACTTACTTCATTACTGTTTGCTTGAAGGAGCTATACCAAAGGAATGGAAGTTGTCGTAGTAGCCCCAGTGTACAAAGGAAAGAGGTGAGAAACATAACGCGAATAATTACTGGCCCGCCGGCTTTACAAATATTCCATGTAAGTTTTGGGAATCCATTATTTTTGTTTATATTAGAAACGTTTAGGAAATTAATTAGGGTTTTAATGAAGAAAAATTCGGGATTTGGAAATGTTATTCCAGTGAGGTTCAACTTTTTTGATTCTAACAAGATATGACAGATACCGCCAATGCAGAGTTACGATTTCAAATGGCCTGTATCACTGTTGACCTATCTAATGCTTTTGATAGGGTGGATCATGGGAGGCTGCTGATGACAATGTTGGGTATTGGACTAAATAAAATAGTGGTTGAATGGGTGGCTAAATTTCTAGAAAATTGTATTCAGAGAATTAGAGCGGGTGAAGCATTATCTTATACTGGAATCATTAAGAGAAGGGCCCTAAAATGATGCAGTATTACAGGACCTTTACATTTTCTTATGTATATAAATGATGTAGGTGAAGAAATGGAATAACAAATAAGGCGTTTGTTCGGATGTATTTATACTGTAGGGTACAGAGTAGTTGATAAGTTACCGAGCTCGATAGCTGCAGTCGCTTAAGTGCGGCCAGTATCCAGTATTCGGGAGATAGTAGGTTCGAACCCCACTGTCGGCAGCCCTGAAAATGGTTTTCCGTGGTTTCCCGTTTTCACACCAGGTAAATGCTGGGGCTGTACCTTAATTAAGGCCACGGCCGCTTCCTTCCCACTCCTAGCCCTTTCCTGTCCCATCGTCGCCGTAAGACCTATCTGTGTCGGTGCGACGTAAAACAACTAGCAAAAAAAAAAAAAAGTTGATAAGTTGGTGGGTTGTGAGCGATTACAAAAGTACATTGACAAATTTTTGAGATGGAGACCAGACAATGGTATGATGTTAAACGGGATGAATAGTCAGGCTCTATGTTCCACCAAGAGCCAAAGTCCTCTCGGTTTCAATTACTGTGTTTATGGGGCGAAGAAACCTCTTTTTTTTTTTTGCTAGTTGCTTTACGTCGCACCGACACAGATAAGTCTTATGGCGACGATGGGACAGGGAAGGGCTAGGAGTGGAAAGGTAGCGGCCGTGGTCATGATTAAGGTACAGCCCCAGCATTTGCCTGGTGTGGAAATGAGAAACCACGTAAAACTATTTTCAGGGCTGCCGACAGTGTGGTTTGAACCTACTATCTCCCGAATACTGGATACTGGCCGCACTTAAGCGACTGCACCTATCGAGCTCGGTCGAAGAAACCTCATGGTGATCGCTTTAAGTACTTAATTGTTAATATGAAGAAAGATTTTTAATGGGTTAACCAGGTTACAGACCTGTTCACATGGTTGTGAGAGTATTTAGGAATTGTAGTAAGGATGTAAAAGAGAGCGCATATACGTCTATGGGACCCTCACCAGGGTTACTTTATACAAGAACTGGAAAAGAAACAAAGGGAGAAGAACGTTTTTTCTGCTTGATTTCTGACAGATGATTAGTGTTGCGAAATTGTTGCAAACGTTTGTTTGGGAAGGCTTGAGAGTAAGGATACGAGCTGCTCGACTAAGCGGTATGTTCCGAGCTATCAGTGGAGAGATGGCATCAAATGATAACAGCAGACGAATAAGCTAGAGTGGAGTTTTTATAGGTAGAAATATCATGGCATGGAGATAATATTGGAATTCAAGAGGAGATATTGGGGCAAATATTAATTTTAAGGACTAAGAATTGAAATAATTTGAAGTGAAATTTCCAAATTCTTTGAAATTATTTAAGAAAATACTAGGTAAACAATTAATAGGGAATAAGCCACTTGGGCGTCAGCGCTAAGTGAAGATCAGTGATGCCTGATTTAGTTTGAAATCCTTGACCAAATTGGCTTTGCCGTGATGCGGCGATGGATGACGCAGCTTTGGTATGACGGTACTGCGTTCCTAGTAAGGAGCACTCTGGCAGTTCGTTTCAATAGTTTTGAGTATGTTATGCACAAATATACATATTATTTCTATATAAAAGTGAAATAATGTCTGTCTGTCTGTCTATCTATCTGTCTTCTGAAACGATACCAGGTAGAACTTCAAGAAAGTATGAACAGACTTTCTCAGAGAAATCCGTCATATGGATGGATACCTGTGTTTTATTCCTAAATATGTAATTGAAAATACATTATACGTAAAATAATTTGGGAAAATTCGCATAATAATTTACTATTAGTCCAGGTACCATGGTTACGTGAGCATGACAATGATATAAGAGGGCTATAGGTTTGTGGTTAGCTGGTTTCTGTGGTTTGCTGAAAGCGATGAAAGTATGTTGAGCCTTGCAGAAGTTTCCCACACCGAAGTTATTCCTAAGTAAAATGTCTTTCATAATTGATCTCAAATTCCCAACAGAGCAAATTCAAGAGTGATACAAGCTCGAAAGCTACTCAAAAGTCTAGAAGAAACGATACTGAACTTTAGGACATCCCTGATATTTTTATTTAATTTATTTAAAATACGCTACATCAGAAATTTGAAATTCTAACCGCAGTACATCAAATTTGAGTAAATCTTATAAAGTAACCTCGATCTTAAAGAGTTTCATGAACCTTACAGGAACTATTTGAACAACATTTGGCTGACCTTCTTACGTGATCGTGCCTTTAAAGCAAACAAGCGGTTGCCGGGCTATCAGATGAAACTATCATTACATCGGTTTGTTTTCCGACCGATTTTGATGTACAGGTCTTGAAAAGTGTGTGGACTAAAATAAGCTATCTTATTCATAAGCCAGAAGCCGCAGACAGAGAAGTATCCAGAATTTCTGCTGGTACAATCAGGTGTGAAGAATGTCAGAATAGTACCCGAAATGGGGAGATAAAGGCTGGGTTCCTGTTATGATCAAGCTACAAACATTGGTTGGAATTACCTTCACCATGTTATCTCACATGTGTACTTAATGGGTGACTGTATATCTCTATCACTTATTTAGTACTCCCTTCATTCGGTAATGTGGGTAAAATATATATTTCCATGTTACAATTTGCCTTCCTCTTCCCCTATTCGGTTCCTCGATGTACAAGGAGCGATGTACGAGGTGGATTCATCTCATTTAATTACAAGATCATACAAGTGAAAGTGCTAATAATAAAAGCACAGATAGATCACCATTGGTGGCAATGATCACTTACACTTGTATGATCATCATCATCATCATCATCATCATCATCATCATCATCATCTGTTTACCCTCCAGGTTCGGATTTTCCCTCGGACATAGCGAGGGATCCCTCCTCTACCGCCTTAAAGGCAGTGTCCTGGAGCTTCAGACTCTTGGTCGGGGATACAAATGGGGAGAATGACCAGTACCTCGCCCAGGCGGCCTCACCTACTATGCTGAACAGGGGCCTTGTGGAGGGATGGGAAGATTGGAAGGGATAGGCAAGGAAGAGGGAAGGAAGCGGCCGTGGCCTTAAGTTAGGTACCATCCCAGAATTCGCCTGGAGGAGAAGTGGGGAAACCATGGAAAACCACTTCCAGGATGGCTGAGGTGGGAATCGAACCCACCTCTACTCAGTTGACCTCCCGAGGCTGAGTGGACCCCGTTCCAGCCCTCGTACCACTTTTCAAATTTCGTGGCAGAGCCGGGAATCGAACCCGGGCCTCCGGGGGTGGCAGCTAATCACGCTAACCACTACACCACAGAGGCGGACCACTTGTATGATAATGAAGTAAACTTAAAACTAGCTTGACATTACAACTCCGTCACATACAAATTCAAACGTAAACTTACCTTAAGTATTTTAAGATTATTACGCTAACTAATATACTGCCATCGTAAATACAACACGTTCATGTACAAATTCACACATAACTTAAATACTTCAGATACATTAATAGTACGATTTACAGTGGGTTGTGCGTTACACTAGGGGCTGCCTGACCGAGGCGGTAAAGGCGTGCTCGGTTCGCTCGGAAGGACGTGGGTTCGAATCCCCGTCAGGAAGTCGTAACATTTAAGAAACGAGATTTCCACTTGTAGAGGTGCGTATGGCCCTGAGGTTCACTCAGCCTACACCAAAAATGAGTACCAGGTTAATTCCTGAGGGCAGAGGCGGCCAGGCATAGAGCTAACCACTCTACCCCATCAAGTGCCGAGGTTACGGATAGTGGAAGCCTTTACCTTCCACCCCTCCAAGGGCCTTCATGGCCTGTGCGGAGATGATTTTGCTTTGCTTTGCTTGAGCGTTACACTAAAATATGACACTATCACATATAAATGTACACACCATTTACACACAGTTTACAGAATGCTGGAGTCTATTCTTGAAGCATCTTACATTTTTGGGTAAAGGCTCTAAGACAACTGCACTTGATGAATTCCAATCATCAATTCCCCGATGTACGAAGGAATATTTATCATAGTAAGTTTTCTGCGGTCTACCTATTACTTTATGAGGATGAGGGCTTTTTTAATCGACTGCTCATCTCTCCTAAAGCTGGCTTATTCGTATAGGCATTGTACATGGTACATAACCGTGTTCGTTTCCTTCTAGTCGCCAGCGTTTTCCACCCAAGTTTTTCTATCATTGTTGTCACATTTTTTAAAATGCGTTCTTTTCTGGGCGTCGACCTCTGAAGATCTATTGCCCCTACTTGCACCATATGTGAGGAACCTGCGTGTATTATGTTAATGGCGGAAGTTTAAAGTGTTGAATTTGAGGAAAGTAACGTTAAGGACTACACAAATACCCCATCCCCAGGCCAGGGATATTAATCATTTACAATCGAAATCCCCTAATCTGGCCAGGAATCGAATTCGGGGCCGCCGGATGACAGGCGGACATGTTGCACCCTGCACCGCGGGCGGACCCTGCTTGTCACATTACTTGTAGGACTGAAATCATTCAGCACGAATCTTGCAGCCTTTCGCTGTACCATCCCAAGTTCATTAACGAGTCCAGTTTGGTGTGGATCCGTACGACTGCTCCATATTCCAGGATTGGCCTAATGAATGATATACAGATCTGCGACTTCCTTTGGGAACTGCTGCCTTTTAGCACCTTCATCACGAAGTGTGAGGACTTGTATGCTTTAGAAGTTATACTTCCTATATGATTGTCCCATTCTAGATCTGTCGGCAGCCCTGAAGGTGGATTTCCGTGTTTTCCCATTTTCACACTAGGCAAATGCTGGGGCTGTACCTTAATTAAGGCCACGGCCGCTTACTTACAACTCCTAGGTCTTTCCTCTCCCATCGTCGCCATAAGACCTATCTGTGTCGGTGCGACTTAAATACACTAGCAAAAAAAATGTGCATTCGTAGGTACTTACATGAGTCACTCTCTACCAGACCGTCCGATCCAAGAGAGTACTGAAAGCCCCCTTGCCTATGTTTCATTCCCATTTTTATAAGACTACATTTTCGAGAATTTATTTTCTTTTTGTTGCCGAGTGCCAACTTATGGAGTGTAATTAGAACGGCCTCGACAGTATTCTGTATTCCTCTATATATTACACAATCGTCCGCGAACATTCTGCAGGCACTTCGAATTTCGTTTGTCAGGTCGTTGATAAACGCCGTAAATAGAAGTGGTCCTATAACACTACCCTATACTACTCCTGACGCTATAGAAACTTCGTCGGAGTATTTATTTCCTACATTTACTTTCTACGTGCGGTCTTTCAAAAATTCCCGGATCCACAGAACCAACCTGTAATCAAGTCTAGGCTAGGTTGGTCCAGATAGGTGTTGCAATGTTCATGATCTGGTGAATAAAACTATGTCATGGCTTTTATCTATATTTTCTTTTCTTTTTTAGTTTCTTTAAGTTGCACCGACACAGTTAGGTCTTATGGTGACGATGAGACACGAATGGGCTAGGAGTGAGAAGGAATCGGCTGTGGCCTTAATTAAGGTACAGCCCCAGCATTTTCCTGTTTTAAAATGGGAAACTACCTCTATATTTTCGTCAACGAAGTTTGTGTTAGCTTGTATTCGGGAGACAGTAGTTTGTAACCCGACTGTCGGCAGCCCTGAAAACTTTTACATGTTGTTCCAGTGTTATTCTTTTTTTTTTTGCTACTGGCTTTACGTCGCACCGATACAGACAGATCGTATGGCGATGATGGGATATGAAAGACCTAGGAGTTGGAACGAATCGGCTGTGGTCTTAATTAAGGTACAACCCCAGCATTTGCCTGGTGTAAAAATTTGAAACCACGGAAACCATCTTCAGGGCTGCTGACAGTGGGATTCGAACCCACTATATCCCGGGTTCCCAGTTTTATTCTAGCCAAATGCAAGCGATGAACCATAATTAAGGCCATGATCGCTTCGTTCCTAATCTTAGCTTCGTTCTATCCTTCTTTCCTCATAAAACCTGTCTGCGTCGGTGCGATGCAAATCAAAAAGGACATCTGTACTCTTTCCCTCCATTGTTCCTTCCAAAATATTCACTTGTATCCCATCATGTATTAGTATACGCCCTGTCAGTTCCATCCTTATTTCAACAAGCTCCCCATGAGGATTTCCTTTCTTCCAATCCTTTGAAGCGTCACTCCATTTGGAGTCTTGTTTATCCAACTGTCCTTTAACATTTAATTGTTGATGTTAAACGTGGCACTAATTTGACTCAGCAAAAGGTTTTTAACCTGCATTTGTGAGTATTCTTAGCTGAAGTATGTTTGTACAATCGGCACACCATGAAGTACGCATGTGCTGGGAAACGGTTGCCAACATCAACCTGGCTGAGAGCGTTAATGGATCCATTGAACTGGGAGATGATTAAAAGAGACAGTCAACGTGTGAACGAGATAACATAAATAGAGACAATGACTATCACCCAGGTGTGAATTTTAACTGTACAGCGATTTAAACACCGTTCTAATGGATACGAATTTAAATTTTGGATAATGGGTATGCTTTAGAGTTATCACTGTATTAAATTCTGTGTACTGAGGTCAGTATAAGAAACTTCTCTCTCAGCGTGGGTCATGGTAGTGGCTGTATTCTTGTGTGCACTAGATCTGAGCGTCGGTTGGACAATGGGAAACTTGAAATACTAAACAGAGGTAGCAATTTCTGTGCATAAGAAAATCGAATAAATATAGCAACCGAAGGAGAGGAATTAGATTTTGCTGTGAATCATTTGCTGGTATAGGATAATAATTTCTTGGCCCATTAATTCTCTAAAGTTACGTTCCACTTTTCTTGCTCTGAACAGTTATTAATCTCCATAACCATAATAAAACACGCATAGATCATGATTAATTGCACAGAAAATGGTTGTTTACCTGAGGAACGAATGCTAAACGAAGGTACACACAAAGTAATCAGTTTGGAAAGCTTACCACTCAAAGTACAGGTGCACTTGCCAATTAGTGTGGCCAATACTACCTTTACGTTTTATTTTTCTTGGCAACGCACTGGACAGTTTAACTTGACATTTGAATTAAGTTTACACGCACCGTCTAAAGTTGCTCTGCATGTCATTACGCTACCAACAACTACAATGTTTGCTGCTTGTCAACAAACCTTCCTCATGACCGTTTTAATAGCATCTTCATTCTATCTTACTACAAGTTCATGTTTTGAGGCTTCCTTCACTCAACTCTGCGATTGAAAGAGTAAAACTTCAGAAACGAGAATACAGTGTGTAAAAAATCTCTTCCTATTGCTAATTTATTAGTATGATGGTGCTAGGAATATGTTATAGTAAGATAATAATAATAATGATAATGACAATGAGCTTGATTGATTCCTTAATCGGGAGATAGTGAGTTCGAGCCCCACTGTCGGCAGCCCTGAAAATGGTTTTCCGCGCTTTCCCATTTTCACACCAGGAAAATGCCGGGGATGTACCTCAATTAATGCCACTGCCGCTTCCTTCTAATTGCTGGGCCTTTCCTATCCCATCGTCGCCATAAGACATATCCGTGTCCGTGCGACGTAAAGCAAATAGCAGAAAGAAAATATTGATTCCTAGCAGTTCTCCTGACATCTGCTGTTATAGTGTAGATGCCATTGAATAATACTAATATTTAGGAACTCAGTGGGGTTTATCCCGTTGCTTTCTTCACCAATTCGGAAAGTATCATTACATATTGGTCTATCATTTTTGTAACTGTTAGGTTATTCACTCTGTCAAAATCAATATATGAATAAATAAATTTAGAAAAGGAAACAGAAAAAGAAAGCATATAATAATAGAATTATAATTGAAAAAGAAATAACTTAATTCAAAATAGAATAACATGTTTTGTTTGCAGTGGGGAAAGGTGTGGACTTCATTGAGATAAGTTCCAAATTTATATTATTTAAGAATTTAAACAGAATTTAAGTACTTATATTTAGGTTTCTAAAGATTTGCGAGTGTGATTTTATATAACCTGATGATTTTCTTCTTAGAACGAAATATTTCATTCTATTTTTAATTAAATTGTTCCTTTAATTCTGTTGACACGTGGTTTCTCCTTGAGGTAGTCTCTAAATTTATTTATCCGCAAATTAATTAACTGATCTGGAACTGAAAAGGAATGGCTCCAAATATCAATCAAATTGGTCTATCAAAGAACAAAACTAACACACCTGTTACGCAATACCCCCATGAGGTCTTCACCTGCTGAAACAACTGATGCCCATCCAGATGACCTAGTTATGTTAGAGTGTCACATAGTCAGCGTAACGATATCTTCAACCACATTGCTTGGCTCTCTGTCGTATCATACAGCTTCTCAGGTGGTCTCACGAGCAGAGGAGCTGCACCTGTTGGCCGGAAGGTATCTACGATGCAACGTGTACGCCCACAATGGTCAAATTAATGGACACATACCCTCAGGACCGACGGAGAACGGTGTGGAAGGATCGCTGCATAATTAGGATATCCCGGACAGACCCACGAGCAAAAGTAGTGGAAATTCGGGTTATTTTGGCACCACACGGTACTCGACAAACAACTGGTTTTCACTTGTAAGCTTTCGTTCCCGTGTGTCTGCAACAAGTGATCCACTGACACAATAACATTGGCGTGTAAAGCTGTCTTTTGTGGGAACTGTTTCTGTGGGCCTACGAATGGAATAATACCATATTCTGTAATGATTCGCGCTTTTATCTTGACAGCAATGATAGTTGCGATCGTGTCCGACAGCGCTCTGGGAAAAGGAGTCCACCGAACTTGTCGATAGGGACATGGGACCAAGTACAGGGGGTTACAGTCTAAAGAGCTACCGATTTTCTTGCGAAATGGGCATTAGTGATTGTTGAGGGCACAGTGGCTGTTCGACAGCACGAAACGAGGTTGTCAGTCCATTCACTCTGATGGTGACCGTTCACAAATGAGATGTTTCAGCAGGGCAATATCCACTCCCACACTGCAGACATCTTCGGGTAGGCATTGCAATCTCACTGTGGGTAACAAGGTACCCAGACCGAAGCGTTATTAATCATGCTATCGGTAGGCGCCTCTATAACTCCCTTCAGCCATCCCGAGCTGTGGTGAGCTGACCCCCTGATGCACCAAACATGGCTTCAATTTCGCAGATCGCTATCCAGGACATTATTGACTGGATGATGCACGAGATTAAACAATATAGTTCACCTCGGAGAGGGCACACCTGAACTAAACTGTGTTCGCATGTGCACACAGTGCCACCTAAATGTGTGATCTTCACCTTGCACCTGTCCGCACCCGTACTCGTCTTCATTATTATTAACAAATACTTCGTAATTAGAAAATATTCCGGTGGCAATGATTTGATAATAAAGTAATATTAAATCCTAATTACCCAACAACAACAATAATGACAACAAGAGCACGAAAATCAATTCCATTGACATTCTAAATCTAAAACATCATCATACACAAGTTCACAAACTACTTAAGTATTTCCAGTGCTTAGTACTACGGCTTACGATACGATAGGTAGACCTTACCACTAGCTTAACATTACAAAACCGTCATATACAAATTCATACGTACTTTAAGTATTTCAAAATGTTACTTTGTGATTTACAGTAGATTCCGCGGCCCAGTTACTAACTATTATCTTAACACTGTAAATACAACAGGTTCACATACAAATTCACACATACCTTAAATAACTCTGATGCGTTAATACTACAATTTACAGTGCATTAAAATATGACGCCATCACATAGAAATGTACATTCAGTTTACAGATGCTGGAGTCTATTCTTAAAGTATCTTATATTTTTGCAGAAAGGCTCTAAGAGAGCTGCAGGTAATGCATTTCAGTCATCATTTCCCCGACTTGCGAACGAATATTTACCATATTTAGTTTCCTGCGTTCTACCTCTTACCTTATGCGAATGATCTGCCCGACATACGTAAAAATGTTTTTCTAGTCGAGTGTTGAACTCTCCCCGAGCTGGATTATTCGTGTAACCATTATACATGCCACATAACCGTGTTCGTTTTCTTCTAGTCTCCAGTGTCTCCCACCCAAGTTTTTCTATGATACTTGTCACTGTCTTGTCATACTACTTCTAGTATTGAAATAATTAAGCACGAATCTTGCGACCTTTCGCTCTCACGTTCTTTAATGAGTCCTTTTTTTGCTAGTTGCTTTACGTCGCACCGACACAGATAGGTCTTATGGCGACGATGGGACAGGAAAAGGCTAGGAGTGGGAAGGGAAACCACGGAAAACCATTTTCAGGGCTGCTGAGAGTGTGGTTCGAACCTACTATCTCCCGAATACTGGATACTGGCCGCACTTAAGCGATTGCAGCTATCGAGCTCGGTTGTAATGAGTCCTATTTTGTTTGGATCCCATAAGGCTGCTCCATATTCCAGGACTGAAATGGTGCTGAAGTTTCCATTTTACCTGTTGTATGAGTGCTCATCTTAATTACACATAAAATAACGGTTATTTATCCTAGTTATAACCAAGTGAACTTCAGTGATATTACACTACGCTGGAGTGTATTCATGGCGTTTGTGTATCATTTCATACACTACCCAGTCTGCTAGCAACTGCACGTCATAATATTCCACAAGTGAATGGAAGATCGCAGAAGGATGTAGAACCTTGACATCTCAAAAGTCACCGATGGCTTCCAAGTATTTGTACTTGCAGGATGTGAGCGACCTTTCCCGGTTTGGTTTGTACACATCTGCTATTGTTCAACATCATACGTTAAGAATGAAAATTCTGGTCCCAAAGCAGTTCTGGTCAATATGGATACCAGTAAAACATGTACAAATGTTTAAACCAGTTTTCAAGTGATCTCCAAGTGGTGCAATATAGTGGGTATCTATCAAAGGCTAACCTAAACTACAAGCGGTCTTCATATGGTCGGTAATGGCCGTCCATCAAAGAAGAATCCAAAATACAAGTAGTCTCAAAGTGGTCCAACATTGAGGCCACCCATCAAAGGCTAATTGAAAATGGTTATATCTAAGCCATGCAGTATACCTGGAACACGTAACTGATTAACTTAAACTGTAGTTCATTTCCAAATACCGCAGTATAGTCACCATGAGACTAATTCAAGCTAGGACTCAAGGACACAATGCACAGCTGTGGAATAACCATTCATCACGCCACCTTGTCGAAATCTTATTCTACAATCAAATTATATCCCAATAATATCAATAATATGCCTTTTCTGGCATGAACGAATGCACTATGTCTTCTGGTATTGGCTAGAGCAATTTTCTTACCTTCATTGATCTCAGTCTTACCCTTGTCCTTGGCAATATGAAAGTGACTGAGTTATGAGCGATGCCAGTAATGCCACGAAAATGTTGCCCCTACGGTCAGTTGGTACGTGAAGTTCAGTGGGCTTAGAAGACTGAAATGTAATAGCAACTTCTGGCTCGGTGAGGAAACCAACGGTAAACTACCTCACTCCACATTTCTCTAATACGTCTCTTCAGTGATGCCTAGACCATCTACGAAAGCTAATAGTGGAGCTGTTGAATATCCAACCAGCTTTCGGGCTGAAGACTGAACATACGCATACAGTGCAATATGAATAATAGTACGTATTTGAAAATTATAAAGAAAATATTGCTATGAAGAAGGTTATGTCGATGTCGATATTTTGTAATTGGTTATAGTATCGGAATAGATTATGGAACTGCAACTTCGAGTGAGATATTGGACTGATAACGGTGATCACACACCTCTTCCCATTCCCCACTACGGCGTTACAGCCCTGATGGACCTTGGCCTAACCGGTGACCGCTGCTCAGCCTGAAGGTCTGCAGATTACTATGTGACGGACGGCAAGTGCGACAAATCCTCTAGGCCATTATTCTTGATTTTACAGACTGGGGTCGCCATCTCACCACCAGATACTTTCTGAATTGTAATCACGTAGGCTGAGTAAACCTCGAATCAACCCTCAAGTGAGTCTCTGACTGGGCCTGGAAACGAATCTGAAGTCTCCGAGTGAGAGTCAGACCACGGAGTCAGCGATCAGACCCCTCTGGTGTAATTATAATCAAGTAAATCTGGAGGGAAATTTACGCGGAAAACTCAGAACGGGAAAACCGTTTCCCACCTCATTATCAGCTTAAAAATGCAGAACCATCAGCGCACAGGCTTCGAGAGGCTCTCGAACGAGTGGAAGGTAAAGGGTTTCACTATTCTAACTCTAGATACCAAGTGGGATATAATAGCTAACCACCATTGCCTCCAGGAATTAAACTGGTACTCACTTTTGTTGTAGGCTAAGAGGAACTCAAAGCCATGCATCGCTTCAGACGTGGAAATATAATTTCTAAATTATTCCACTTTGCCTGTGAACCGATCTCACCGTTACCACCTCGGTTAGACAGCCTCTACCTCCATGGAATCCAGCAAAAATTTGACATGGAATCATCGGGATTGAATCCTGAATGACTAGGTATTAATCCGTGCGCTAAAGAAGTATGATAATATATTATTTTTCATATTCGGTAGAATAATAACTCTTTTGTCTGTTATGTTCTCTAGGACACAGTAAAAGAGTATGGGTTAATAACATTATGTATCGAAAACGTGTGCCTCGGGTCAGATACTTTAAATGTAATATAACAACCAATTGCACTGAGGATTTAACATTTAAATTATTACTATTAAGAATATTATGATAAAAAGTTAGAAATGTAAACGACTCATTCACTCGTAGGCATCAAAAATATAGACAAATAATGCCGATGATTATTTACAAGTATGTTTTTGTTTGAGTCATCAGTCCATTGACTAGTTTGATTCAGCGCTCCACCTCCCCTATTCTACGTTAAACTTTTCATTTCTACCTAAATACATCCTACATCTACCTGTCATATTTTCACCGCCTACACTTCTCCTAAAAATCAGATGAACACGTCCTGGGTGTCTTAAGATGTGTCCTGTTATTCTCTCTCTTCTTCTGGTCAAACCATACCGTTCTCCTCTCACAAATTCGATTCATTCGTAATTCGATCTATCCATCTCAACTTCAGCACTGTCCTGTAACACCACATTTCAAGGGTATCTATTCTCACTCTTTCAAAGCTGATTATCGTCCATGTTTCACTTCCACACAATGCCACTCTCCGGACAAAAGACTCCTAAAAATGTTCATTCTATATCGATATAAAAAGAGTAAGAGTAATATAAATGTTCTTTGCCGCAATTTAACATCTCCGAATGCCACCAATCTCAGCCGGAAATGTACCATTTATCTGGGACTAGCAAATGTACCCGTGCTTCGCTACGGTATTCTACATTGTACACGGATATCGACGTAAAGACTGTGCGTGCAGCAAATGAGATTGTTTTAAAATTGCATGTCTCTTAGCCTTATCCGAGAAATAGCATGGGGAGGTCCACATACGTTGTTTCCAATGTAAAGTGAGGGTTGCGGAGTTGTGATGATAATGGCAGGCTCACTTGCCTACTGCCATTCACAATCGAGTTGGCAAGTTTACATTACAATTGCAGGCCCCAATGCCTACTGCGCGGTCGCAATCGATTCGGGGAGTTTTAGTTACATTGGCAGACCCATTTCCTAATTTCAGACAGGTTACAGTTGAGGAGTTTTTATTATAATACCAGGCAACTTCCCTACCACCAGTCAAAATTGAGTTGTGCAGTTATCATTATAATGACAGTCCCTTTTTACTGCTGCTAGCCAGCTTACTGCCAGTCACACAGAATTAGTGAGTTTCCATGAAAATAGCAGGCCACTATGCCTAATGCTAGTCAAATTTTAGATTGGAACATTTGTTTATAATGGCGGGCACCCTGGCCTACAGCCACACACAATAGAGTAGGGGACTTTCGAACAAAACTGCATGATCCCTTGCCTTCTGCAAGACAAATCGAAAAGTGAATTATTCATTAAAATGGTAGGCCCTCCTTACTAATGCCAGTTACACAGGAGTTGGAGAAGGACCCCATTCCTACTGCCAGCAGTCAAAGTCGGTGTAGGGAGTACTGATTACAATAGCAGACACACCCTTTCTCGATCGCTACAAATCGACATCAATGAATATATACAGATGGACATACGAAAGTATATAAATGTTTACAATATTGCAGACCTTCATTTACAGATTAACTGCTGCTAAACGGTACGTCATATCGACAAAGGATTGTACCGTAAGGCGCAGTATTTAGCGATCTAAATGGCTGGTCCTATGATATTTTTTCGCATCTAATCTATTCATGGGTCACATTGAATCAGAAACGTTGAATAGGTTGAAATTTGTGTAAGAATATCTTCTATTGCATTACTTTTCGGATAATTATGTGACATAGCATTTGGCTCACATATGGGTACTGGGTGGGCCAATGTTCGTGTAGAGTTTGATCATACTATCATTCCTGTAAGTGATTGAAATGATGCACATGAGAAGAAAAGGTTTAGAAATTAATTTCCATTAAGGCAGGTAGATTTTCATTAAGTTTGGTTGTGTGTATTTTGAGGGAGTGCAAAATCACGGTTTCGGTTTCGTATAAACCCCCAATTAGTTCAGGGATTTAGAAACAATATTTGCCCTAAAACCTTCCCAAAGGACAGGTGGATTCTAAATATGAAGTTTGGTGGAAAAATATCCAGTAGTTTTCAAGTTAGAGAAAGACAAACAGACCAACAAACAAACAAACAAAGAAACAAACAAACTAACTAAGAGGCACCAAGGAAACCTACCCTCGGACAGATGGATGCTATATATAAAGTTTGGTTCAAATATCTTGTTAGTTTTCAAGTTGTAAGAAGTACGCTTTACACGCACCCGCTCTTGCGTTAAGTCCGCTGGGATTTGTACCGAAAAACGGTCCGTTAATGATATCTCCCTCACTAAATCCTGTTATCGAAATGATGCACATGAGAAAAAAAGGATTAGAAATTAATTTTCGTTAAGGCAGGTTGATTTCCCTTAAGTTCGGTTGTGTATACATTGAGGGAGTGCAAAATCACGGTTTCGGTTTCGTAAAAATCCCCACTCAGTTCAGGGATTTAGAAACGATATTTGCGCCAAAACCTACCCGAGGACAGGTGGATTCTAAATATGAAGTTTGGTGGAAATATATATATATAGTAGTTTTCAAGTTATAGAAGGACAGACAAACAGACAAACAGACAACAGACAAACAAACAGACAGACACCAAAGCTAAAAATGATGCAGATGGTCATTATTACACCTGAAACGGATAACTGTACGGAAATTTCGCCAAAATAATCAATGTACAGACACATGGTCGTTACGATTTTATTTTTTTGTGCTAAAACCTACCCAAGGACAGGTGGATTCTAAATATGAAGTTTGGTGGAAATATATCCAGTAGTTTTCAAGTTATAGAAGGACAGACAAACAGACAAACAGACACCAAAGGTAAAAATGATGCAGATGGTCATTATTACACCTGAAACGGATAACTGTATGGAAATTTCGCCAAAATAATCAATGTACAGACACACGGTCGTTACGATTTTATTTATATAGATGACGGATAAGCATGAGCACGTTGAAAAGTGCAGACTTCCACTTCGAGATTCATATCTCCTAAACGGTTTATGATATTAAGAAACGGTTTGCGCCATCAGACGCCTCATTTATCGCTCTAAATGATTGTTTCTAAACCATATCCTCGTATCTCGCATATTAAGGGGATAAATTGAGTTCAAATTTTGAATAGGGTGAAATTTGGGTGCATTTGTAACATTTTACATTACATGTTGCCTACTTATGTATAAGCTAGAATCATGAAATTTGGTACACATATGTCCCTTAATCGTGCCAATGTGCACACAACGTGATGATCCTATCATTCTTATAAGTGTGTCAAACAATGAAATATACTTGTAAAAATCATCAAATTTACGAACAATCCAGAAATACGGCCAAATTTAACGTATAAGGGAGAGAGATACGACAAAATGTCACAGGACCAAAGTTGTAGATCACTCCGAATTGAAGGGACATTGCGCCATCCGTTTTGTGATACGACTTACCGTTTAGCCAAAAAATAGCTCAAAAGGAATGTCTGCACAGTCATTAAAATTGCCTCCATATTTCGATATCTTTGGGGGGTAAAAAGTGAAAAATTTGAACATCTTGGAATTTTCCCGTCGGTTAGGGACCAAAAGCTATAATTTCACCAAATTTCAATTGTCTACTTCGTCTGGCAGGTTGTGCCGCCATTTTGATTTGGGGGGATAGGGGATAAAAATGAGGAAATTCTCGAAAATTTTTAAGCCCACGAAACCTATAGGTTATCGTTTTGGATATACTATACGACTGTGTTCTTATGCTGAGCCCAAAATTTGAGCCCCCCCAGCGTGCCCCCTTGACGGAATTTTGAGAATTTCCGATTTTTCTAGGGATCCTGGGGTCATCAGTTTCCTCCGTACCAAGTTTCAAATTTCTGAGATTTCTGGAAGTGCCTCATTAATTCACGTCTTTTTTCATTTTTAAATATTTATATATACGTCGCTCCAGCCCGACTTGCTTTTATATATATAGATGACAGATAAAAATGAGCACGTTGAAAAGTGCAGACTTCCACTTCGAGATTCATATCTCCTAAACGGTTTATGATATTAAGAAACGGTTTGCGCCATCAGACGCCTCATTTATCGCTCTAAATGTTTGTTTCTAAACCATATCCTCGTATATCCCATATTAAGGGGGTAAATTGAGTTCCAATTTTGAATAGGGTGAAATTTGGGTGCATTTTTAACATTTTACATTACTTTTCGCCTTTTATGTATAAGCTAGAATCATGAAATTTGGTACACATATGTCCCTTAATCGTACCAATGTGCGCACACAACGTGATGATCCTATCATTCTTATAAGTGCGTCAAACAATGAAATATACTTGTAAAAATCACCAAATTTACGAACAATCCAGAAATACGGCCAAATTTAACGTATAAGGGAGAGAGATACGACAAAATGTCACAGGACCAAAGTTATAGATCACTCCGAATTGAAGGGACATTGTGCCATCCGTTTTGTGATACGACTAACCGTTTAGCCAAAAAATAGCTCAAAAGGAATGTCTGCACAGTCATTAAAATTGCCTCCATATTTCGATATCTTTGGGGGGTAAAAAGTGAAAAATTTGAACATCTTGGAATTTTCCCGTCGGTTAGGGACCAAAAGCTATAATTTCACCAAATTTCAATTGTCTACTTCGTCTGGCAGGTTGTGCCGCCATTTTGATTTGGGGGGATAGGGGATAAAAATGAGGAAATTCTCGAAAATTTTTAAGCCCACGAAACCTATAGGTTATCGTTTTGGATATACTATACGACTGTGTTCTTATGCTGAGCCCAAAATTTGAGCCCCCCCATTGTGCCCCCTTGACGGAATTTTGAGAATTTCTGATTTTTCTAGGGATCCTGGGGTCATCAGTTTCCTCCGTACCAAGTTTCAAATTTCTGAGATTTCTGGAAGTGCCTCATTAATTCACGTCTTTTTTCATTTTTAAATATTTATATATACGTCGCTCCAGCCCGACTTGCTTTTATATATATAGATTAGAAGGGCCAGTATTAACCGACTGCGTCACTGAGGTTTGGACAATAACTTTCTTCTTCTTCTTTTCCTGCCGCTTTTTTCCACACCTGTGGGGTCGCGGGTGCGAACTGCGTCGCACATGTAGATTTGTCCCTGTTTTACGGCCGGATGCCCTTCCTGACGCCAACCCTCTATGGAGGGATGTAAGCACTATTGCGTGTTTCTGTGGTGGTTGGTAGTGTAGTGTGCTATCTGAATATGATGCGGAGAGTGTTGGGACGGACATATACACCCAGTCCCCGAGCCAGAAGAATTAATCAGAAGCGATTAAAATCCCCGACCCGGCCGGGAATCGAACCCGGGACCCTCTGAACCGAAGGCCAGTACGCTGACCATTCAGCCAACGAGTCGGACAGGTTTGGACAAGAACAAAAAGGTATATTTGTACTTTACGTCACTGCCACTGGCTTTCGGTAAACAATATCAGTTTATATTTCCATATTGTACGTGTGAATAGAGGGATGTAACTTTGCATAAATTCATGAAGGGAAGATTTAGGCCCTACTCCAAATGCCTATGCGAAGAGCAGGTACAAATGTTAGTATTGTATGTTCTTCGCATTTACTTTTTTCAAACTTAATTATTATCAAAATATAATTCACCTCCCATGTAGGTAAAAGCCATGTAGATACCTGCAACAAACATATCTCGTCGTTGCTCCTGTGAAAACTGCTATGTGATAATGTTTTGATTGAAATACTCACCCGCAGCACACATTTCATCAAGAGCGAGAATTCTCTGAATATACATACACTATACTGAACGTTAGATGGCAGAACTTTATCGGCCAAAGGTCTAAGCTGAAATATTACACATAGCGGTTTTCGCACGCTCAACGACGATCTACAGATTGATTTTTTTTTTTTTTTTTACAAAAGGGTACCTCCGAGGAGCTTACTTATACAATACCGTGCGCTCATTATGTTTTCTGAGTAACTGTATCTTTAAGGTGATAGAGCGAGACCCAGCATGAGAAAAATATTCTGAGAAGTAATTTATCGGTGTTCAATATTTTTTCTCAGTTTGGAAGTAGAAAATACTCGCAGGCGTTCACAGTTCAGTTATGTAAATATTGAATACTTCTCTCTACTTAGCATGCCTTTGTGACAAATAATAGTTAGGTCTGACTATCACAACTGCCCATTCGACAGAATGGAGTAAGTTCCACCCAGTGATGCCTGAATCGCGTTCTTGTGGTGGTGTCTTAGGATATTTGATTTGTTGGCTGCTTGTTTGGTATAGAATGACTAAAGGAAATTCAACAAACAAAACTACCATGATTTTTTAGGTTCTATAAAGTGACGCTTTGGTTACTCAGAGTATACAAGGCCTATCAGGAATCGTTCACGTATTTTGACATAGAATGGCCAGAATAATTACCATTCGAATTATATTATCTACGGACATTTTTTAAAGTGCGATATATACTGACAAACCTGTAGAAGGATAATGCGATTGCAATAGAGCCGTAGGTCGTTGGTGGGTGAAGGTTATGATGAATCGTCAGATACAAACAATGTTGAATGGAAGGTAAAGGTTCAAGTGGAAGAAAGTATAAAATACCACACTGGGTACTGGAATGACTTATAATGCCGTCGAAGACTATTCAACATACTAGAAGAATAAATTACAAATTATTACGCTCGGAGAACTATTAGATGTAATGAATATATTAACAGTGGAGTTACGGATCAAAGGTTCGCTTCTGTTGTGTAGTGATTAATGTGATTTGCGGCTCTGTCACGATATTTTAAAATTGATTCCAGGACTGGATCGGGTTCCACACAGCCTCGGAAGATCAACTGAGCAGAGATGTTTCGATTTCTACCTCAACCATCCTCGAAGTGTTTTCCCCTACATCTTATCCAGGAAAATGCTGGGATGGTATCTAACTTGAGGCCACGACTGCTTCCTTGCAATCTATCCACCCCCACAAGGCTCTTATTCATCATAGCAGGTGAGGCCACCTGGGCGAGGTGATGGTCCTCCTCGCCAGTTGTATTGCCGACCAAATATCTCAAGCTCCAGGACACTGCGGTAAAGGTGGAATCCCTCGCTGATTCCGGGGGGAGAAATCAAACCTTGACGGCAAACCGACTAAATAAAAAATGAAAATAACAAATTACGGATCAAATATAAAGAGGGAACGGAAAATTACTCTGATACTTCATATAATACTGTAACTGCTTTGATGGTCTTTCTGCCTCGCCCTATCTTATGTCTTCCTTTCCAGATACAAACGATCCGTGATGACGTCCTTGAACGTGTTGACTGCTGTTCTTTCCCAGAAATTAAAAGGACATTTTCCACAACCGTTATGAAAATTTTCATATATGACCAGTATCTAGGAGAGAGTATGAAAACGAGACAGCACGGAAAACAACAGTTGGACTGTCGAGCAGATGTCATGTCACAGAAATTTAGAAGGCATTTTTTGGTTCCACATGAGTCTGGACATTAAGATACAGTATAGGGAAAAGCGAAGCTGCTAGTTTTGTAGATTACGTTGCTTATTTTGTGAAAATGAATACTTCGATTTGATGCATACGTTTGAAAAATAATCGTACGGAACTTTGGTAAACTGCACACGAGTAAACATTAACATTACTATGGAAAAGCTCTCGGTTGCAAGATGGAACCGCGTATCATTTAATAATAACACGACTGAACGATATGGCCGTGGGATTAGGGGTGCGCAACTATGAACTTGCACTCGGAAGTTAGTGGGTTCGAACTCCACTGTCGCCAGCCCTGTAGATGGTTTCCTGTGGTTTCCCATTTTCACACCAAGAAAATGATGGGAATGTGCCTTATTTAAGGCCATGGGCACTTCCTTTCCACTCCTAGCCCTTGCCTATACCATCGTCGCCATAAGACTTATCTATATCAGTGCGACGTAAAGCAACTTAAAAAAACAACACGACCTAATATCCCTAAAATACGTCATTTAGTGGTCTTGAAATTCTACGTTTTAAGATCATGAAGTGTACAATTTGGACGAAAAATATAATATAAATTCTGAAGTTGCTGTAATCGAGCATTGGTAGCACGAATGCAATGTAGAAATGTGAAGTCGTAAAGAGACCACGGCCTGATGGAGCATATTTAATAGCTGCGAGGGGCATCGAGCTTTGGACGAGTTGGTTTCTGTAAATCGCTATACAATCGTTACAATCGCCATGTAACTAATTGTCCACTCAGCATCATTACTTTGCTTTCAAATGCACGTGGAGCAGGATTCCTTGAACGAAAATAAGCATTCCTATTGTGAATGCAAAGTGCTGCCTAAAGCGATATAAAGAGCGATACTGTACAACAGTGAAAAACTGGAAATTTGCTGTTTGGAGTGAATAATCACGCCATATCAGAATATGGCCGTCGAGTGAGAAAGTTTGAGGGATGCGAATGTCTTAAAAGCAATATCTCTCAGCATAAGTAACATGAAACCTATAACCATTTTTATGGATACCGAAGATGATATGAACCGGGTTTGCGTATCTTAGAGAGCTGAAATTTCAGTATAAGACGGGGATCGTATACTACCTAACTCTCTGAAGATCAGAGAAACGTTCAAATTAGGATTGTTAAATGCCGACAGATAAAATTCTGACGAGAGCGTAATATTTTCAAGGTCAATATTTAAAAGTTGAGGGAAATAATAATAATAGAAGCATTTTTGCTAGATTAACCAATTAATTAATTTCATGGTGCAACAGGCCGGAGGGGCCTTGGCCCACCAAGCGACCACTGCTCATGCGGAAGGCCTGCAGATTACAAGTTGTCGCGTGATCGGCTTGATAAATCCTCTCGTTTTTATCCTCGGTTTTCTAGACCGAGGCTACTATCTCACTGTGAGACAGCTGCTCGGTTGCAATCACGTAGGCAGAGTGAACCCAGAAACAATCGTCCGATCCAGGTTAAAACGTACTTGTTTGGGAATCGAACCCTGGTATTCCGGGTAGAGGGAGGCACGCTTTCCTCACAGTACGGGAGCAGCAAAATTGACAGACTTTTAATCTATTAATTGACTGACTGAATGATTGATTAAGTGTATACTTCTTTCCTTGCTTGCTTGCTTGCTTGCTTGCTTGCTTGCTTGACTGACTGATTGATCTCAACATCGGCAGCCCTAAGGATGTTTTTCCGGGGTTTCTCATTACCACACCACACTGTACCTTAAACATAATTAAGGATACGGGCGTTACCTCCTCACCCTAACCCTTTCCCATTCTTGCGTCGCCACTGAAGAACTTCGGTGTGTTAGTGCAACCTTACATCACCAGCAAAAAAGGATTGATTAATTGATTGATTATACAAACTTAAGCTGATGTCATAAAGGTTAAATTTTTCAAAACAAGAAACGTATTCATAAGGGAATATGTCATCATTTGATTATTTAAACTTCAGCTTCCGAAAAATATAGCATTTCATATTAAAGTGTTATGGATATATAACATTTGTGAAGATACATCATTTATTCCTTCTTTAAGGTAACACTGTGTTGTATGACGTCAGGTTTACGTCCACTACTGAACGCTCCTTGAAAACTAGCCAGTCAAGATCGAGGACAGTGAGCTAGTTTAAAAATATCCTCAGCACGGCCAATGATCGAAACAATGCTGACGCTAAACTAATTAGTGTGTTTTCTTCGCATTCTTCCTCTGCCCTAAATATACGGATTACGTCGATGTGTCTGATAGTAACATCCACAAAACGTATCGTATTATCATTCATTCCAGTGACTCAGCATTCGGGAGATAGTGGGTTCGACGTCCACTGTCGGCATTCTTAAAGATGGTTTTCACACCAGATAAATGCTAAGATTAAACCTTAATTAAGGCCTCGGTCACTCCCTTTCCATTTCTTGACCTGTCAGTGAATCGTTAAACAAATACTAACGCTCTGTAGATCAGTCTAACAGACTTGCTGAATATCATACGGGATTGAAAGTCGGCTAGGCTTGGGATAGGCTACTCATAAGCTGGAAGTAGAAGACATCAAAATAGCGAGACCGATAACTGTTACAAAGAGGGGGGACAATCGCAGATGATAACTCGCAATGAGAAGATGAAGGCAAAGTAAGGAATGATTTGATGCTTGAAGCAGTACACTACACAGTATATGAACAAACTTCAGTGTTTGGCTCACCCTATTAGCCCGAGTTCGATTCCCGGTACTGTTAGAAGTAAAAGCACGACAGGAAGGCTGGCACGTGGTTAAAATGATATACGCAGCGCACCTACAATTGGGATGTGCCTGAAAAGAACTGCACCACCTCGGACGAAGACAAAAATTGCTTTCATTAGAGAATTAACATATTCCAAGTTAATTTAAATTGTCCTCGCGTAAACTATCGACATTCTGTAACGTTTTACAAACACATTCTCACGGACAGCTTCTTACACCCAAGTAACACACTACAGGACCTCCGGTCTGAAGAATTTGTAGCCTTGGACATAGGCGATCCCCTTACGAAATGTATACATTCTTACCTACTCTACCTTAACTTCATTTTTCAAGCATAATTATAAAACATGTTTTAAATTAAGGGTTGCATAAAACAAATTATAACACAAATATTAAAGTCTAACAATAAATTACCTTTAAATTGTTCTAATTTTACCTTATTACCTATTAATAATTTCTGTATTTTTTCTTTGCGTTTAGGCCATCTGTGGAGCACGGTGCTTGTGTTCTAGCTGTGTTTTTGTCGTCGTCTGCCCCTTTTAGCATACTGGATTGTGTTCTTAGTGGCCTCTTGAGCCTTCCTGTTGGCCCAGTATAATTTCTGTATATTATTATTATTATTATTATTATTATTATTATTATTATTATTTACAGTCCATTAACTCCAGCCTATATGAATTTTTAAAAATATGCCATGTATCTGTGTAATATTCTGTAAGTAACGATGTTTGCATGCAGTTATAAAGCAGTAAAGAACAAATTAAATTAGAAGAAAAGTTAATAAAATAATAAATACTACCATGTACTAGCCAGGAACTGTACTGCTACTCAAATAGTCATAAGGAATGATTTTTCACCCTTTGTCAGAATTGAAATTTACACTGCTCTAAATTAATACCGACAGACTCCCTTAGAGCAGCGTGCCACTATTTCGGTTCAAATATAACGTTTAACTAGCGAACAGGAACACTGAATATTCACTTATAAGTCTCTGCGAGCGCTGTGCACTAGTTTTCCTTAGTTCATTTTGTCAGTGGTCTACACCCATCTTCATAATGTGTAGTATATTTTTAAAAGTTTCTTGTCGTTGACTTTTAGTATGCAAGTAGTCCGGCTCAACGGCTAAATGGTTAGCGCGCTGGCCTTTGGTCACAGGGGTCCCTGGTTCGATTCCAGTGAGGGTCGGGAATTTTAGCCATAATTGTTTAATTTCGCTGGCACGCGGTCTGGGTGTTCGTGTCGTCATCATCATCATTTTATCCTGATTACGACGCGCAGGTCGCCTACGGGAGTTGAATCGAAAGACCTGCATTTGACGAGCCGAACTTGTTCTCGGACACTCCCGGCACTAAAAGCTATACGTCATTTCATTTTTAGTATACAAGTAAAGTAACTGGGTTCAATCTCGCAAAGGAAAGTAGGATTTGCTATTTTCGAGGAAGCGTCTCTCTTGCACTGAGGTAGAGTGAATGTAATAATCTACTACAGTTAATACCTGTTTTATTCCTAAATATAACATCCTATTATTGCTAATATATGCAATAGTAAAGTCTTAATGATATGTATCATATTAATGACTTATTTACTGTGTATATTACGTACGTAACCTTCAAACTTTATTAGTAATAGCCGCATATTAGCGAGGTTTGCACACCATTTGCACACCATTTATATGGTCCCTTTTTCAAAGACGTGAATTTCATTTAGGCTCTTCAGTCTTGATTGATACAGATGTATCTCCAAATTATAGAAGACTTTGAAACACATTCTTCCTTCTCAGAACTGTAGAGATTAGAACAACTATTTTTAAAAGTAACTTGAGGTCACAATATATTCTCAATTACATTTTTGAGCCTGGTGAAAATTATAATTGTTCTTAATGTTACTTTCTGGATCTTCTCATGGTTTCCAGAAAGCTTAATTTAATATGTATCTTCTTATCATATTCCATACAGATGCCACCACTTGCCAGTTATCAGTTTTTCTTGACTTGAGCTGGAACTATGAAACATCTAGAAGTAATAATATTTCTAATAGTGTCTCGCATGTTTCTTAAATTCTCTGAATCGTTTGAGGAAATATCGAACTATACCAGTTTTTACCAGATAAATTTGTTACAGCAGTTTTGAAGATATTGCTATATATTAATCTATCATACGAGTAAATGAATCAATTGTACATGAGTTATTGTAAACAATTTTGCAGAGTTTACGGAGTTCCATGGGAATATCTCCAATGGGAGGCCATTTTCATATAAAAGATGATGAATATGACGTTTGTTGTTTAAAGGGGCCTAACAGCTAAGCCATCGGCCCCAAAATAAATAAATAAATAAATAAATAAATAAATAAATAAATAAATAAATAAATAAATAAATAAATAAATAAATAAATGCGTTATATCATTAAATAAATAATATGTAGATTTATAAATTATTGGAGTTAAAATAATATGAACTTATGATTAAATTATTCATCATACATTGATCAAACCCTGTAATATTAATATTTTATGTAAATATTCTTCAGAACTAAGAGGGCAGATCAACATATTTTCAGTCTATGTTCATGAAGCAATTTTTTCTTTACTTCTTGAATCTCACGAAGAGTAATATAACTAATCCTAGTACTGTATAGTGTCAGGAAGTTTTATTAATCAACTCTATTGTTTGGATCCATATCTGATAAATTATGTTATTGTAAAGTGTGTAGAGAACTTCCCGGCAAGAGTTTACGTAAGGTAGTGTACATCAGCTACTTTATAATGCTACAATTGAATCATGGAAATAAAAAAGACGACTATCTCCAGTAAACCAAACTTTACAGGAGGGACGAGAAACTATTTTATGACCATGTTCCCCATTAAGTCATCTTGGTATTTTTTTAAATTGCAGTATTATCTTAATATAAGCAAACTATGAATATTGAAAGAAGGATAACTGGGTAGCCTTTTGTTAAAAAAATATTACATAAGCCTGGAAATAGTGGATTTTGATTTTCAGAGTGTCTTAATAAAATGCAAACATCACAATAACTTTTGTAGCCGTCTACTTCACTTCACATATACATTAATTGTTTATTTTCTGATATTCCATGTACACCTAAGTTCTACACCCACATCTACCTGAGGTATAAATCATTAAAAACTTTTGTGATGGGAACGGGGAGTTTTCGCTGCAAATCAAAATTTATGGTTTCTGTGTCATTCTCACCTTCTGTTGGCACGCGGTAAAGCTACCAGCTAGTGGTAGAATATTTATGGAAATCAGAAACTCTCTGACTCCAAGGAATAACTTAGTTTATGATTTCCACGAAATAATTAACATCTTGTAGCTGACTAGTTACATTCGGATTTAGGTACATTATGCCATATGCCTACAGGGATGGTAGGCTTCACTTGGATTATGTTCCATCATAACTTAGAAAATGACAAAAAGTGGAGTTTATGTGGTTTTAGATTTCCATGATTCAATTGTAGCAGCTGAAGATACATTCCCGATTGTCCTTCCGTGATCAATGAAACACTTGGCGGAGTCAGCAGTCGAAATCATAGCCACTAGGTTAACGTTCTGTTATTGTCAACTTTTCTCTAGAAGGATAGTCTCTAACAGGAACAATGAACTTAAAGAGTTCAGTCTTTTCGGCGATGGTAGTATTCGTTGAATATTCTTTCTGTGGCCAATAGTGTAATTTCAGTTAGAATGATATTTTGTTGCTTTTTATTTTTGCTAGTTGCTTACGTCGCGCCTACACAGAGAGTCTTATGGCGACGATAGGATAGGGAAAGGCTAAGAGTGCGAAGGAAGCGACCGTGGCCATAATTAATGTACAGCCCCAGCATTTGCCTAGTATGAAAATGGGAAACCACGGAAAACCATATTCAGGGCTGCCGACAGTGGGGTTCGAACCCACTATCTCCTGGATGTAAACTCACAGCTGCGCGCCCCTAACCGAGCGACCAACTCGTCCGATTTTTCTTTAATTAAGTGGTAGGGGAAATTTGCTACAGATTACTAATCTACGTGGGGTTAGTCATGGCGTTGGACTAGAGTGGACCACGCGCTCGGAGACGTAAATAGACCACAGCCGTCCTTATAATTGGCTTACGATATTGTTGAAGTCCAGGTGCGAGCTGAAAATAACGTCTAGAAATTGTCTGCGCTTTTAAATGAGAACACTGAAGAGGACGGCTGGAGGCACGCCAAAGTGAGATCGTCGTCTACCTAGTGAGCGAATTGGAGGACATTTGATGGCAGGACTTGCCCTGCAGAATGCGTAAGAGGGTCCAATTGGGTGAGCAAATAGCACTCTGTTGTGAAACTTCAGTTGATTTAGCTTCCCTAGTTCCTGTTGGTGGCGCTAGTAGAGGCCAACACTTTGAATGCTAAGTGTGAGTAAATCGAAGAATGTTGGACTAAACGTTGACTTCGTAACTGACCTTGTGTTAATTGTTCGTTCAAATATACCATATGTATGTTGATATTTAAACCTTTGCTGTCGAGACCTAGTATTTACAGTACACTATGTCCTCTAGTATGGTCTAGAGCATTTTTTAAAACTTGCATTGATCTGTCTCAGTCTTATCCTTGGCTTTGACAATATGAAAGTGACCGACGTATGCGCGACGCTAGTAATGCCGTTCCTTTTGCAGGCAGTCCCTGCTATGAATGGTGTGAAAATGTTGCTCATAGGGTCGGTTGGTGCATTCATTTCAGTGGGCTTGGGAGACTGATATGTAATAGCAACTTCTGGCTCAGTAAGGAAAGCAACGGGGAAACTAACTCCCTCATCATTTCCCTAGTACGCCTCTTCAGTGATGTCTAGGCCATCTATGACAGATAATGGTAGAGTTGTTGAGGATCCAATCAGCCTTCGGGCTGAGGAATGAACATACATGCATACATGCATACATACAATACATACATACATACAATACATACATACATATATACATACATACATGTTGATATTTTTATTTATTCACAGTTATCAGATAATTCTGACGGAGGTTATATGTGTTTGGTATTCTTAATTTATTATTGATCGTTCCATAGCTACTAAATACCACGAAATAAAATTGCAAATTGCAGAGAAATGAACTCTATGGCAACATATCGTCTCTGGAAAGGTAAAAGGTTGTATTCCACAATACTCTTCCTATCAATTATTCTCCTTAAGACTGGTCACGCCTCCCAGCCACATATGGATACGCAGTCCATCAGAAAAATGTCCGTTGTGTTCATTTTCCTATGTGGACGATTAAACGAAAATGAACCTTACATGCATTGTACACTAGGAGTGCGCAAATACGTAATGCAAACGTACATTCCTACAGTACGGTACTGTAAGGTTCATTTTTCTTTACACATGGGCATAGGAAAATGAACACAACAAAATTTGTTCTGATTGACTGCATATCCATAGGTGGCTGGGAGGCGTGACTAGTCTTAAGGAGAATAATTGATAGGAGGAGCTTTGTGGAATACAACGTTTTACCTTTCCAGCGACGATAATGTATGGGATCCCATGATATGGCCTAATTATATCTCCCAGCAGAGATTACAAATAGATGATATTTAATGATATGAACTAAGGTGTACAAGTTCACAATGGGATACGAAATTTTAGCTGTAAACTATACCTCAAAGATTGCTAACCGAAACATACAATATTAGGTCATGACGTATTATCCTAAGCTAGCATTGTCCTACACTACTTAAAAGAGTACGAACAAGACTTGTAAATGGTTCCCAAATTATTCTGACTTCAACCCAATTGATCATCTGTGGGACTGTCTCCATCACTGTATTCGCTCAATGGATCCTCCGCCGCTACCACTCTCTGGCAGTTATCGGGATGTACTGTAGGTGGCGAGGCTGTTGCATCTACCATCATTTTTGAGGCAATCTCAGTCCGCCTATCTACTGCCTGCGCTGTTCATGGCGGTTACACTGAATATTAGGTGATAGCCAAACGTAATATGACTTACTTTGTACTAATTACCGTATGAGGAATGACTTCATGACGATTTTCCATATCATTCTATCAAGTAATCAAATACCCGGTGGTAACTCGAATACGCTTACCTAGTGACCTCTTCTAGTTTACTGTAGATATGGAAAATGAAAAGTTAAAAGGTTTTATATAATATTTTCAACTTTATAATTTGATTATCTGTGCACATACCGGCATAACGACGGTTTACTTCTAAAACCTCGTATGTCCCAGCGCTCTTCCTACCCATTATATACCTTAAGGCTGATCACGCCTCCCAGCCGCATGTGAATATGCAGTCCATCAGAATAATCTTCATTATGTTCAATTTCCTATGGTGGTGTGTAAAGGAAAATGGACCTTACCATACCGTGTTGTAGGGATGTTTTTTGCATGACGTATTTACGCACTCCTACAGTATAATGCATTTAAGGTTCATTTTCCTTCACATATTAGCATAGGAAAATGAACTCAACGATAATTGTTCTGATGGGCTGCGTATAAATATGTGGCTGGAAGGCGTAACCAGTCATAAGGAAAAGAATGGATAGGAACAGCATTAGGAGATACGAGGTTTTAGAAGTAAGCCATCGATATATAACTTACCTATGTTAGTAAAATCATATCTATGTCATTAAGTGTAGATTGTAGACATGATATCGGCTTTTGGGCTTATGTCGTGTCAAGAAAACGTTCGAGATTTTCTTCTGAAGACGAGGAGCAAATTTCTTTGCGAAACGTAAAGAATTTCACCTTTGTTTCTTGAAACGACATAACCCCAAAAGACCATATCATGTCTACAAGTACGGGCCGTGAAAGCATCAATGCGAACAATCGTAAATTAGTTTGTCTTGTAGCTCAGTGGAAGGAAACATTCGTTTCTGTGTTTGCTTATTTACAACAAGTTATATTATCAGACGAAGCAGTAATAGCAGCCATCCATAAGCAAATGATTGATTGATCAGTATATCAGGTATGATGTTCGTTGATATTTTGGAAAAGAGGTTGTGGGTAAAAGGCTGAGAGTAAGTTGGATGAAATTCAATGTAGCTTCAGACCACAGAGGGGCTGTCAGGAACCGATTTTTAATATGACAGTTATATTTGCGTTTCGTAGATCTAAAGGAGGCATATGACAGAGAACCGAAGAAAAAAAAAAGGTGTAAGCCGTACATACGGATTGAGAGAGCTTACTACAGGCAATCAAAAACAATGTTGACAATGTGGCTACTCTGAGAATTGGTGTGAGAATGAGTTCTTGTTTCGGGGTAAATACAAGGGATAGACAAGGCTGTACACTTGTTGTTCATAGTTACATTTACTGAAATGTATAAAGTGTAATGGAATTATTCAATCAGCTGGAAATGTAGTAAGCAGTTTGGCTCATGCTGGCGGTTTTGCTTTCATTACAGACTATACTCAAAGCAAGCATGCAATGTAATATATATATGAACTTGAAAATACAGTGAAACCCCTAAAATACGAACCCCAGAAATTCGAAATCCAGAGAAATCCTAACGAAGTTTTCGACAAATTTAAGTTTTAAGAACGTACGCAAAAAGGTGATATTTATTTAGACATAAAAGAATTATATATTGTATATTATAACCTTATTTTACATAATTATTTGAAAATTACGAAAGAAGTACAGTTAGTATACCTAAGAAAGTGTAAATATGCCTACACACCGTACTTACGTCATCCAGGTTGAAAAACGGAAAAGTTGGTTATTGTAATTCTTTAGGTTAAACACTTTGCAAAAACAATGAAATAACAATAGAAAAGCACAAACGATCACTCAATCTTTTATTGGAAATCAGTTATCTTCAATTGTCAAAGTGACGAAAACCTCCCCGCGGGGGCAATTACGCGCCAAGTCGCATGGACATGACATGGCTACTGCGTGTTGTTCTACGAAGCGCAATGCTATGTCAAGAGCAGAGGCAGCATCAGTCACATGGTCTGTCGACGTTTCTTCTTCCTCACTGCCACTAGCTATATTTCCGTCATGTCGATGTTGGACCAGACTCAGTATTTAATCTTCGCTGCATACTTCATTAACATCAAATGCTGCCGACTCATCTAGACAACCTACTCCAGCATCCTCACAACGGGTACTTGCTTAACGAGATGAAGGAGCTCAGTGTTATCGTCTTATGTGACAGGTGTTGGTAAGTTCACACTTGCATTTTTCCACGATTCTGCAACCCGGTAAATAACTTTTATTCTAACTTTTTTCAGCTTCTGAAGCATAGGAAGAGAACAACTTTCTTGAATAAGGTCGTGAGAGAATTTTTAGGTAGCTTAGTTTCATATTCTGTATAAAACTCTGATCCATAGGCTGCAGCAGCGAAGTCACATTGGGAGGCATAAACCTGCTTTTATGTTCCCGCATACCAATCGCATGTCTGATAGGCGAGAAGGGGCATCAGAAGTAAAGTAAAGGTCGAGTCCATTTTCTTCATTAGACTTTTCCACTGAAAGAACAAATTTCTTGGCACACCACTCATCAATGCCCAGTGCCTTGTTTTGATTCCTGTTATACACAGGAAGAGACTTCATATTCATATTCTTAAGGGCTCGTGGTTTGGCAGATTAATCAATCACCATCAATGGAAGCTTCTTTCATCCCGCGACATTACAGCAGGCTAAAACTGTGAGGCGCAATTTGTTCGTTTTAAATCCCAGCGCAGAAGATTCCTCTTGATAAGCGAGAGTTTTATTGGGAAGGGCTTTAAAGTTCAACGCAGTCTCGTCTGTATTGTAAATTTGCTGTGGCGAGTAGTTTTCTGCCAACGGCCGTAGCCGTGTTGAAACACGGGATCCCGTGAGATCTCCGAAGTTATGCAACATTGGGCGTGGTCAGGAGTTGGATGGGTTGCCACGAGCTGTTGGTGGGGGTAAGGGAATAGAGGAGCGGAAAGGAACTGGCCACCCTACCGCACGTAAACTCCGGCTCAGGAACACCTCTGCGGAGGTTCGGACCTGCCTTCGGGCAGAACAACCCTTACCTAGTAGTTTTCTGAGGAAATCAAATCACCAAATTCGTTTATATATTCTTTCGCAGAAGCTGTGTCAGCTGATAACTTCTCTCCGCTTATCGACAGTTATATGATCCTTTACCTTTTCTTCCATCGATCCAAACATCCGTTGCTAGCACTGAAGTCCGAATCACCGTTCATTAGTTCCTTAAGCCAGAATGCCTTTTCTTGAATGAGTGGACCACTAATAGGCACACCTTTCTGTCGCTATTATGAAATCCACAAACAAACCGCTTTATCAACTTTTCATTTACGGAAACTATTACGTGATGGTGTTCTTTTAAGGTTTTAACAGTTGTACATCGCAAAACTGTCCAATATTGATACGATTTTTTCCAGTAACTGATTGTTGCTTTACCAACACCAAACTCGGCAGCCAACTTTGCTAAACTTCAAGCGTCCAGGCGCTTTAAAGCTTTCAGTTTATGTTCTACGGTACAAGAACTGTGTTTTCCTTTTGCTTGCCAAAACTTAAAATCAAAACATTAATCAACACAGTTCACTTAAATACAAACTCAAAAATAACAAAACAACTCGAACAAAAATAAAAACGAACCACACACAAATTAAACAGTGCAGTGATAGCAGACACGAACAGAACAACAGACGGTGATGACTAATTAAATTGTTAGGGCAGTGTTCTATTTTCAGCCCAGGTCTGCCAGAAGACGATAGTAGCTTCGTGACCACCAGTCAAGGTCACTAAACTCGCTCATCGCGCACAAAACCAGCCTAATAATAATAATGTTATTTGTTTTACGTCCCACTAACTACTCTTTTACGGTTTTCGGGGACGCCGAGTTACCGGAATTTAGTCCCGCTGGAGTTATTTTACGTGCCAGTAAATCTACCGACACGAGGCGGACGTATTTGAGCAGCTTCAAATACCACCGGACTGAGCCAGGATCGAACCTGCTAAGTTGGGGTCAGAAGGCCAGCGCTTCAACCGTCTGAGCCACTCAGCCCGGCCCAAACCAGCCTAACTGTTAGAGATATTTTCCGCCTAATCCAAATAAATTGAAATCCTAACAGGCTACAGCTACAGGGATTTCACTGCATGTGCAATGAGTATGATTTTGAGAATTAGCATTTCCAAGACTAAATTGGTGTCAGTAGGGAAGAACCATAAGAAAATTAAATATCAAGTCGGGAATGCGAAACTGTAACATGTAAATCTTTTAAATCGCTTCAATGATTTAGGATGTCTACTTTTCCTGGATGGTAGTATAGTAAGTGAGATTGAAGCAAATCACATCGAAGCTCGTGACCTCGCAGTTGCAATCAACTGTAGTCTGCAAGAAGGAAGTTAGCACCCGGAATTATCCTTACACAGGTTTATTTTCAGATCGACTTTGCTGTAACAGAGCGAAAGCTGTGATCTTATTCCAAAGTTAGAAGTAACAGACATGAAAGCAGTGGGAATGTTCACTCGTACAAACAGATGGGGACAATGGAAGGAGGGTACTCATGATGAAAATGTAATGGCTAATTCAGGATTGAACTCGGGGGGAAATGCAGTCATGCGAGGCAAATGGAGGAGGATAGATTAGCCATGAGAATAGTGAACTCTACCATGGAGGGTAAGAGGAGTAGAGTGAAACCAAGGTAACGATGATCTTACTCAATTTCTAATTATTTAAATATAAGAGGTGTGGAACGAAACTAAATAGATTTTCAAGGCGTTTATTCAATTTACAGAGGCTTTCAGATAAGACACAGAATGGCATAAGTCTATAACGAAGGCTTATGTATGTATTTAAATACGTATGTATTATACATTTTTATTTGTATATCTGAAGAGCTTGAGGTGTAAATTTCTAAAGATAAAGGAAACTACCATCCATTAAGTTTGAATATTGTTGGGCATAATTATATGTTATTTCTTTGTTGATTTATTTCTTGAGCCTGGGACAAATTCGCCGCTTATCCTCGTGGACATGAAGCCATGTGCAAACCATCTTATGAGGAGCTGTACGTTGAAGTGTTTATCTGAGATGAGCTGGTGTTTAAGAGTGACAGGACAGCTGTTACTTCCCAATGCTCCATCTACTACATCATGAGGCAGGCTCCCAATAACTCTTGGGTGTGGAAACCCGTACCACACTCAGACAAGAATCTTTACAGTGTTGGCAATCTAATACAAAATTTTCCGTTCTAGCCAAAATCTTAAATCATTTGACTTCTGCAGGTAGTCTCGTAGAAGATAAGTATCCATTCCGATTTTTTAATTAAAATCTCTATTCAACCTTTTATTGAACATCGATGTTAATTTTTTTATGAAGGTGAAGAAATTTAGTGAATTCGTGAATGGCTGGACTCCTTCTTTTCACGAACGAACTTATAAGTGTAATGAGAGTCTGTCTGTCTGTTAGGTCATCAGCCCAGAGGCTGGTTGGATGTTCAAGTAACACCACGAAAGGCTATGCAGTTACAGGGAAACCGCAAAGACCAATATCAGAGCCCAAACGAGGCGTACTAGGCAAGATGAGGAGTGAGCTAGTTTGCCATTGCTTTCCTCACTAGAGCAGAAGACGCAGCATGACTGATCCAATGAGCAACACCTTTCATAACAATCAGATATTAGTTGTGCTCCAAAAGTCATTACAGCACCACCCAAACCCCAGCAGCTTTCATATCGTCCCTGTTTTGCCAAAAGGGCGAATGTAACAATGCTCCTCCTATCCATTATTTCCCTTAAGACTGGTCACGCCTTCCAGTCGCATATTGATATGCAGTCCATCAGAACAATTTTCGTTGAGTTCATTTTCCTATGGATGTTTGTAAAGGAAAATGAACTTTACTGCACCATACTGAAGGAATGTATGTTTGCATGACATTTACCCACGCCTAGGGTGTGATGTATTTAAGGTTCATTTTCCTTTACACGTGCGCATAGGAAGATGAACTCAACGATAATTGTTCTGATGTACTGCATATCAATATGTGGCTGGGCGGTGCGACCAGTCTTAGAGGAAATAATGCAGAGGAAGAGCATTGTCATATTCGCCGTTTCGAAAGAACAGGGACGATATTGTCGCAGCCATGGATGACACTGGGACTTCGTTGGAAGCTACACTTTGCTCTGTCCTGCGCCAAGAGACGGATACAAAAATACTGCATCCATCAAGAAATGGCAAGAGGCGGATTATTATTATTATTATTATTGCACTCGCGCTTTGTTCTCACAACGGTGGGATCACTTGCGTGAACTGCGTATGTGGATTTCTGCCTGGTATGCCCTTCCTGACGCTACCACTTAGTGGAAGGGTGTATTCACTATTGAGTGTTTCTGTGATGTTTGGTAGTATAAAGCTTTGTGTGTACTCAGAAAAATAAAAATGCCCAGCCGCCGAGCAAGATAAATTAACCGGTCATGGCTATAATCACTGAATTAAAGCCTGGATTCTCCGAACCAAAGACCATGATATCCATCATTCAGCCAAGGACCCAGAGTATTATTACTACAATAGAACTTCTGATGAACAAAATACATAGGAGGAAGGTAGATTAGTATAGGAATTAAGGTATATTTTTCATAGCTAAGAAACGTTTTGATGACGTTTTAGATTTTAAAAATAAAGACGATTGATATAAAATCCAAACTTCTGTGCATGTTTAGAACTTTTTTTTACAATTTGTTTAAGGTCACACCGACACGGATAGGTCTTATGGTGACGATGGGATAGGAAAGGCATAGGGGTGGGAAGGAAGCGGCCGTGGCCTTAATGAAGGTACAACGCCAGCATTTGCTTGGTGTGAAAATGGGAAACCACAGAAAACCATCTTCTGGGCTGCCGACAGTGGGGTTCGAACCCACTATCTCCCGAATACTGGATACTGGCCGCACTTAAGCAACTGCAGCTATCGAGCTCGGTGTTTAGAACAAACCATGTTCCATAGTGCATATACGAATTCTGTAAAAATATCATAATTTTTTTGAAAAGGCCTTTTACTTTCCCTTTCTTTTTTATTTCGAAGCGTTTTATAGCCCCTATCTCACACGACTTTCATTAGCAGGACGTCAGAAGGTTTTCATTCGTCACATCACAACTGAGTTGGCAAAAGAGAAGGGAAGGAGACAGCCAACGCGAGAGTCGACGCATTCTGTACTCATCTCCTTTGTCATAACTTAATACAGCGAATGGCACTAATGAAAGAGACAATAACAAACTGCATTCGCAGTAGAGAAGGGAAGGAGGCAGTCAAGATGAGAGTCCACGCATTTCGTGACTCATCCCCTTCGTAATGAAATAGCATAAAATATTCCTTCAATTCGTTATAACAAAAATGTTTATTTTCGAGCGCTTCGGTTAAACGGTATTTCGGTTAAAAATGTTCTGGATAACAGAGGTTCTACTGTATCGTTATTATTACGGTTATTATTATTTTGATTATTATTATTATTATCTTCAAGTGAACGTGAACCTCTAAGGTTGCATTCTAGCAAATGGTGTGATTGAATTCCAACAATGAGAGCCTGGACTGGACAGGGAGTGACGTCACTGTGTTGGAGCCTCACCATTCACCATACAGCGAGCCAATCGAGAGTCGCTCTTGCCCTTCTGGCATTAGCTGTTAAGCCGCTGGAAGTCTCTGGCTATATAGAAAGTACGAGATCTCTGAACTGAGAGCCTTCCGTCTCCCGAGACTTCCACGAGCTTCTAGTGTCCGAAGTCTCTCGAAGGGCCGTTTGGCTATACAGGATTGTCATAAACAAAGTTAACCGGATATATGAGTGTTAGAGGGCTGGTCATACTGATAAATAAGTTTTTAAAAATAATTACGTGTCTCGTGGCGTTGTCATTTTATCAGGTCCTGAAGTTAGCCAATCAGATCACTTCGCGAACGAATTCAAATGGGCTTTGCGTACCGGTGTTGTTAAATCTGCAAGTTGAATAAATGACAACGTTGTTATAAATCGAATTACATTTTTACAAATCAGGGTGACCAACCGTCTAGTGCTCAAATATCCGGCTGACATAGTTTCCGACCATCCTGTACAAGACACGCGAGACTTGCCAGGGAGTTGAGTTTAGTACAGTTGGTTTGGGGTCTTCAGGGTGTGAGTACTGCCACTGCCTTCGTGATCTCCAGGCCGTACTGTAGCTCTGATGACGTCACGCTTTGGGTGGGACTTGGAGGCGATACGCATCCGCTCCGCTTGAATTACACACTCGTTTAAATTATTTAAGAAACGATTAACACCTTATAAACCATAAACTATTCATAAATATTTGTTAGTTCTGACATACAATGCAAATCCTTCCCCGTAACGTTCTATTTCTCGCGTATATCCGTTCGTTTCCGTGAGTACAGGCTAACACTTTGGGACATATTCTTGCGTTTCTATCCATTTTCTAGTCAACTGGAACATTCACATCATACACACTGATAGAAAACAAGCGACCAATTACCAATATAATATGCTACAAATGTAAATTATTTCTCTACCACCAATTCAGTACCTACAAAGAAGATTATGAGTAAGCTAACCTCTAACAATAACAAAACATTTACTGTTACTGTCATGATATTCAGTTACTGTTTCAAAAACGTCATATTTTAAACAGCAAATAATGCCTATGCAATTATTTTCATAGTCAATTTTCATGGAATAACCCTGTTCCATTGCCTACGGCCTATGCTATGACAATAATAATAATCGTATTGCCTCAGCTACCGTGTGCAGACATTTCAAGTTGACGCCATCTGGCTGTCTGCTCGTCAATTGCGACGTTCTGTTTAACTCTAGGCCCACTAGATGGCAGACCGAGTAAACCGAAACTCTCTTGGGCATCTACGGCTGAGATTTAATTAATGTTGTCGGGTAAACACCAAATGTGTCACCAGAGATCTTTTACATGCCGACATCGTACGACATGGAGTGTCGAATGAACTTTTCTCTGCCCTTCAAAAATCCGACTAGCTCTGCCGGGTTTGAACCCGCTATCTTGCGATCCGGAGGCCGACACTCTACCACTGATCCACAGAGGCATTTGATAGGAAAAATCTCAGCAGAGTTATTTCACAATACATTTCTACCTAAAATGGTAAAATGCATAAATTGTATTTAAATATACAGATACACCGAATTCAAATAAGCCGTAAGTCTGATTACATAAAACATATATATCTAATGTTACCTATGTTCTTGTTATTAATGAGAAATTTTAACTCACCATTTGAGTAAGACACTATTATTTCCCTCAGGATTTAGTCTTCTGGAAATTGGTTGATACACACAACTGTTTGGTGATTCATTATTAATTTTTCCCGAAGAATAGGCTTCTTCCATAACCTAACTCTTTCTTCATCAGAAGAAAACACAAATACTGGAGTATACTCTCCTCGTTTATAATTTGCTTTGCAGCCAGGCACACATCAACTCTTAGCATGGTAATTTCTCTCACTGATAACCTTAATTCAATTATATACACATCGTGGTTGATAATAACACCCTGAATGCACTAACTCAATTCATTTTACACTAGGGATATAACATTACATAAATAAACTACAAAATCAAAACACGGCAGAGCGATATTCTTAACATATAGCCTCACATGATTACACGCTCACACTAAGTTTTCTTCACTAACAGAGGACTTTTCGCTTAATAATGCAGTCGACAACGCCTCAGTCTGATTTATACTGGAGTAAACATGCGGCCAACGTTAGAAATTTCAATAAAACAGCGAAGAATTCACATGTAATTCAACTAACTCACGTGCTAAACTTCTCCCCTTATGATCAGCTGATTGCTTTCCCGCGCTTGCTACAGTATGGCCTGTACTTCACGAAGGCAGTGGTACTGCCGGTGAGTGAGTCAGTCTGAGTGTGACAGCCTGAGTCGAGAAGGCAGTCTGTAGAGTGTTCTGTCCGTAGAACTGAGGGTTCGTTCTGTGTCTTTTGCCGTGAAATTGAGTCTCTTGGCTCTGCTGCTGTGAGTGCAGGAGAGCACTGTGCATCGGCAAGAGACAATGACCGAAGTTTGCTGTGAGTACGGGCAGCGTGCATCATACCGAAGGGCGAGATTGTCTGGCGTGGGCTGTGAACTCAGGACTGTGATAGCGACAGCTGAAGAACTGTGAGAATGAGACTGCCAGTGTTAGCCGAGGAAGAATCAGTGTGAGCTATTGTGACTGAATATCGGGAACTGAGAGAGAGCCAGAACTGTGTTCTGTACTGTGAGTGTAAGTTGTGGTACTGATATTCCTGTGTGTAGTTGGGCAAGTACCTACTAGTAGTTATTTAATAAAGTTTAGAAGTCTACCACTTCTAGTTTTTGTGTTTATTTAACCACCCCGTAAACACGTAAAAATACAATGGAGCAATATCATAAGAGACTTTGCTATGCGTTTTTGCGAAACCATCACAATCGCGGCAAACGGGAAAATAAAACTTTTGTGCACGTGAATTGTTCGTGATGCGCCACGTAGTGGAAGAACAAGCACTCTTTCTGAGACTTTATTGCTGTAGCAGAATAGATAAAGTCAGCTTTCAAACGGTCTGCGAAGTTAAGCATCTCGTGATTGACTATGGGAGAGCAAGTGCGGATCATGTTTCCTCCACATTTTGCTCTGCGTGTCCGCTGAACGAGCTATTTCCGAACCGCTCGATCGGACGTGGATCATAGGTCTTTCCTGCCCCATTGCCATGGCCCCCACGCAGCCCGAACCTCACCACACCGGACAATGCGCTCTCGAGTCTTATTTAAAGGAGAGATGCGAAGACGACGATATATGAATAACAATCAGCTGAAGGACGAAGTTCGCGTATAAATTCAAACAATCACCCCTGTTGTGCTGCAGTGGATGCACAAAAGAACGTGGCGAGGCGTAAACCTTTGCGTCGAAAATGGAGGGGAACACACACATCATAATGCATAATGATGATCCATTAAATGGTTTGTCTGTACCTGACGGTATATACTGTACATATTGTAAGGCTAATTTTCGGCCACCTCGTAGAGAAAAGGGATCCTCGCAGGGTTGGAATACTGTGTGCTCAATTTGGTTCCCAACTTGTATGAAATTAAGCTGACAGATTTTATTATCGTACATTCTGTAAACGTCTTGTGCCAGTGTATTTTACCGATAAATAGGTATTCAGATTCTATTCTCGCCTTAACCTTCGTCATTTTTTATATTCTCTCTCCTTAAGGAACTGCATCGTTAAGAATTGTTACAGGTTAATGGTTGCGGAATTATCTGATAAAATGGCATGAATAAAGATCACTGAAACCGGCATTATACACGACGGAATTCACTATATTATCTACGTGACCCAGCACTAATGAAGCAAGATTAGAGCCTAATGTAATTCTTAACATCGTATTCGTAGCCATGCGACCTCCATTTTCACACGGAGCCCGAAATACAGTGGCGTAAACTTTTATTTGGAAAAATCCCACATGCATTGACCGAGGTTCGGAGCAGAGATGGCAGACCTTTTACGACTAGCGTGTCAATTAAATTCTTGTTTATTATGTACTTCCTATTGTCTAGTGCACCACCGGTTATTTTCCCTAAAATTATCACGATACCCCCTCATTTAACTTCATTTAAGTACTAGATTCGACTGAACGTTTCATTATTTTATTTTGCGAATATAACTAAAAATTACATTTCAAAAACAGGTCAATTTTAAAAGTAAGATATATTTTTGCTTTAACCTAATAACATTTGTAAAAATTATGGCCTGTGACCTACTTTCTTAATAAAGCGTAGTGTTGCTAGATTTTCGACCTATTTACTACATGTTAAAAATATTAAAATAGGATAGTATGTAATGCGGCGTGCCATAGAAGTCGTGTTCGCGTTTCACCTAGTGTGTCGTAGGTTCGCCGTCCCTGGTCTAGAGTATTTTCCTTCTTTCTTCTTCCTTTCTTAATGCTTACCCTCCAGGGTTGGTTTTTCCCTCGGACTCTGCGAGGGATCCCACTTCTACCACCTCAAGGACAGTGTTTGGGAGCGTGATACTTTCGGTCGGGGAATACAACTGGGATGGAGGACCAGTACCTTGCCAGGCGTACTCACCTGCGATGCTGAACAAGGGTCATGTACGGGAAAGGGGAGATTGGAACGGATAGAGGAGGAAGAGGAAGGAATCAGCCGTGGCCTTAGGCTAGGTACCATCCCGGCATTTGCATGGAGAAGAAGTGGGAAACCACGGAAAACCACTTCGAGGATGGATGAGGTGGTAATCGAACCCACCTCTACTCTGTTGATCTCCCGAGACTGAGTGGGTCCCATTCCAGCCCTCGTACCACTTTTCGAATTTTATTCAGTAGCAGAGCCGAGAATCGAACCCGGGCCTACGGGGGTGGCAGCTAATCACACTAACCACGACACCACAGAGGCGGACCTAGTATCACAATAACAAATTATCGATGCTACATACAGCCATGTAAAATGCAAAAGGAATGCAATAAAGCGCATGTCACGGTATAGCCGAAATCAGTATTAATGCAAAATAAATCCAGTTGTGTATAAAGGTAAAAGTGCAGTTCTAAAGCGATGTAAGTCCACATCCCAGTGGATATTTCGATGTAGGGAAACGGTTTCCTGCTCGATGTAAGAAAGCCTTCAGGCACTTACTCAAGCCCGTTTTCCTTCGAAGGGTGCAATGTTCACGGAAGCGCCACCAGTGTCCAGTGTTAATATTAACGAACTAAATGAATGAGTATGAGGAAAATTGTATTGTCCTTAGTAGAAGTGATGGGACTATGTACCTGAAACATCCTGATGCACGATGAGAAGAAGTCTTATATAAAGTTAATGGCCTAGTACTGTAGCATCCTTTTCTAGAAATCCATGCCCTGCAAATTATACCACGGTTTAATTCCGTTGGATAACCGTGCCGTTTGTAAGTTTCTATTTACTTCATGCAGCTTGTAATAGATGGTTCGTATAATCAATTTCCTAAGAGCACCTCTCTTGTGTTAATGATTGACGAAGGTATAAAATGCAAAGGGAAAAAGTGAGTTGCTACTCCAACACTATGTAAAGGAACTTAATCTACAACTAGGCTTGAAGGCAAAAGTACTTAAACTATAAGTAGAATGTTGCTGAACCTATAAGCAGTTAATAATTGATATGAGTAACTACTGGTATTGATTGCACAAAATCATCTGTTATTAAAAACATTTGAGCTCCTTAGGCTATTTCAATCGTGATATTACCAGGTGTAGAAATCCAAATGATGAGCGCACTGCTACACTGGAACCAAAAGCTGGTTCTGAGGGTCCCGCATTCGATTCCTGGCAGGATCGGGGATTTTAACATTCATTGGTTAATTCCAATGGCTCGGGGGCTGGGTGTTTGTACTGTTCCCAACATCCCTGCAACTCGCACATCGCATATAACACTGTCCTCCACCACAATAACATGCAGTTACCTACACATGGCACATGGCGCTCACCCTCATCGGAGGGTATGTTTTACAAGGGTTGTACTCGGCTAGAAATAGCCACACGAAATTATTATAGTTGCAACAGTTAGAAGCATTTCCAATTTTTGGTAAGGTAACTGTCCTACTTTTAGAAAAAAGTCTCCAGGAATTTCGCCATTGCAGTTTCATCTTGCAGTGATATTATACTGTTGTTGTTTTATTCTTTCTCCTATTCACTTGATAAGTTCGGCTGGTATTTCGTCCGGTCCGGTTGCTTTCTTGTCCTTTCATTGTTATAGTGCTAGGTCAAATTCTTCCCATGTGAGTATTTGGCCTATAATATCTTCTTCCACCATCGGTTCAGGTTCAAGATAGTCTGGAATTGCTTTTACTTCTTCATCCCAGTACAGGTCTTCAAGGTATTCCTTCCAGCGTACTGCGATATCTTCACTATCAATGAGTAGTTGCCCATTCTTATCCTCTGCCTCTATGGATCCGTGGTAGATTGTCGGCCTCCGGATCCCAAGCTAGCGGGTTCAAACCCGGCAGAGGTAGTCGGATTTTTGAAGGGCGGAAAAAAGTCCATTCGACACTCCATGTCGTACGATGTCGGCAGGTAAAAGATCTCTGGTGATACATTTGGTATTTACCCGACAAAATTAATTAAATATCAGCCATAGACGCCCAAGAGAGATCCGGTTTACTCTGTCTGCCATCTAACGGACCTAGAGTAAAACAGAACGTCGAAATTGACGAGCAGACAGCCATATGGCGTCAAATCGAAATGTCTGCACACGATAGCTGAGGCCATACGATTATTATTATTATTATTATTATTATTATTATTATTATTATTATTATTACGGAGATTTCCGTGGTAGGTAGAGGTGAAAGAAGGTGCGGGTGTGAATAGGTCTCAAACTACGAAATTAAAGTTAATGTAAAATTTAACAAGGTTATATTTTCTTTCCAAAATTCAGAAATAACACGAATGGCAGGTACAGAGTAGCAAGGCAACAAAAGTACAATTACAGTATTTACAGGATTTGGGCTTCGAGCCCCGACCTCGCAATTCTTGGGCAACTAGCCCAACTTTACCTCAAAACAAGATTTAACAGAGGGGCAGAAGACCCCCAATCAAGCCCCGGAGCACTTGCTCCAAATACACAGTAAAGCCTCCTCGAGGCGTACAACAACAACAATTTACACTAAAGAGCGACCCGCTCTCAAATTTAGGCCTCTCCCAGGCCACACCAAACTCCACCTTCAAGCTGTCCTCAACGGACATAAACACAGGGGTAAAATACCCAATCTACTGAGGCCTATTAAGTGAGGAAAGGTTAATTATATGGCCTCTAAAATACCAACTTGAAAGGAAGCTCTCCGCACTCCTAATACACTTTATTTAAAACCTACTTGGCACTAGGCCGTTAATGCAAGGGCTAATCCCATACTACAGAGGTGACTTCAGAAAAGAACAATTTACATTATATTAAGGGAGAATCGGTTGTGAAAAATAAGTTCACCTCAAAATAAATAATATGAGTGGGAGCTCGAGAGGGTTAAGCAATCTCTATCCTAATATGTGACTTTAAAGAGAATAGAGTTAAGAGACGTTACATTTTAGGAAAAGGTTACATGGTAGAAACGCTTCGGAACCGCCCCGAGAGTTAAACTGCTGAGCTAGCAAGAAAAGAAGATATTAAAAGGCCATTACCTTGGTGTAGAACTGCTCCCCAAAGAAAGAGGCGCTCCCCGCCCCCTGCTATGTACTTTACACACTGAAAGATGGTACTGAAGTGGCACAGAGACCCTAAAATCAGCAGTTTATATACTCTCGCGGAAAGTTCGAGGCGTTTCAGGAAGGAAAACACCCGCCCACAATCATTTTATTGGTTCACCGAGAAAACCCCTATACAATACGAAGAAGAAACATATTATTGGTGGAAAATTAATTAAAGAAATTCGGGATTGGCTGGATTTAAAACAAGGGGAAAGAAAGGGTTAATATTGCCAACTTAAAAAATGACAGAAGGAAATTTAACAAAGAACAAACTTTTGAAATTAAATTTTCTCCAAAAGAACAGTTCTTTTTCTTCGCACTAGGGTGCACTATTGTAGTTCTTCAGTAGTGTCCTCTAGAAGAGAAAGTTCACACTTCTTACTACCGGTAAAACAAAAATACATCAAAAGTGGCACAGTTCAAAAACTCCAAACTTTCCAAGTAGTGACATCTTCTGAGAAACTTGAAAATTAATACCGTCGATAAAGTTCAGACTTCCTCCAGCAGAGGAGTTTCAACTGGCGCACATTTTAAATTAGCGGCGTGGAGGTGTACCGCCCGGTACAATTATTATTATTATTATTATTATTATTATTGTTACCGTGTTTTAGTGGTAGGTAGAGTTGAAAGAAGGTGCGGGCGTGAACGGGTCTCAAACTACGGAATCAAAGTTAATGTAAAATTTAACAAGGTTATATTTTCTTTTCAAAAACAAAGAAATAACAAGCATGGCAGGTACAAGGTAGCAAATCAAAAGGGGAGTTACAATATTTACAGGATTTGGGCTTCGCGCCCTGACTTTACACTGCTTGGGCAATCAGCTCAGTTTTACCCCAAACACAAGTTTCAACAGAGGGGCAGAAAATCCCATTCATGCCTAGAAGCCCTAACTCCAAATTACACTGAAAAGCCTCCACGAGGCATACAACACTCAATTTTCAAAAGAGCCACTCGCTCTCAAATTTAAGCCTCTCCCAGGCCACACCAAACTCCACCTTCAAGTTGTCCTCAACGGACATAAACACAGGGGTAAAATACCCAATCTACTGAGGTCTATAAAATGAAAAGAAGGTTAATTAAATGACCTCTAAGGGAACAATTTGAGAGGAGGCGAACTTGCACTCCTAATACACTTTGATTAAGACCTACTTGGCACTAGGCCGATAATACCAGGGCTAATCCCATACTAAAGAGGTGACTTAAGAAAAGAACAATTTGTTTAACGTTAACGAGAATAGGTTGAGAAAAATAAGTTCACCTCAAAACAATATGAGTGGGAGCTCGAGAGGGTTAGCACTCTCTATCCCAGTATGTAGCTTTAAAAGAGAATATATGAAAAGAGTAGTTACATTTAGGAAAAGGTTACATGGTGGAACGCTTAGAACCCGCCCCGAGAGTTAAACTGCTGAGCAAGCAAAGAAAGAAGTTATTAATCGGCCATTACCTTGTTGTTGACCGCTGCCGAGGAAAGAGGCGCTTCCCGCCTCCTGCTATGTACTTAATACACTGAAAGATGGAACAGAAGTGGCCCGGAGACCCTAAAATCAGCAGTTTATATCCTCTCGCGGAAGGTTCTAGGTGTCAGGGGAATGAAAACACCCTCCCACAAACTTTTTATTGGGTAGGATACAGCAACATATTCAAGTTGGGGGAAGATACCTACGATTGGTCAGAAATTAATAACAGAAATTCGGGATTGGTTAAATGCAAAACAAGGGGAAAGAGAGGGGTATACAGCCAACTTAAACAATAACTGAAAAAAAATTTAGCAAAGACAAACATTTGAAATAAAAATTTCTCCAACAAAATAGTTCTTTGACTTCGCACTAGGGTGCACTATTGTTGATCTTCAGTAGTGTCCTCTAGAAGAGAAAGTTCACACTTCTTACTTCAAGCAAAACAAAAACACATCAAAAATGACACAGTTCAAAAACTCAAAATTTTCCACGTGGTGACATCTTTTGAGAAGGTAGCGAATTAATAGCGTATATAAAGTTCAGACTTCCTCCAGCAGAGGAGTTTCAACTGGCGCAAATTTTAAATTAGCGGCGTGGAGGTGTACCGCCCGGTACAATTATTATTATTATTATTATTATTATTATTATTATTATTATTATTATTATTATTATTATTATTATTATTATTATTATTATTATTATTATTATTATCCTTTATAACTGAACTACTTGTTTTGGTTTATATTGGAGTGATTTGATAATGCCATATGCTCTATATGTTCTTCCTCCTATCACATCATTCTCTATAGTCTGCGTAATTTCCTTCATCCATACCTTTCACCTCCCTACATTTTGTCACAATGAGATTGTTTGTTTTTCTGTACTGATCTTGGCTTACTGGTGAGTTTATCGTCTTATATTGCTTTAGTTTCTGAATTAGGTCTATCTCTCTTCAGTAATCCATGGTTTTATTGGCTCTAGTCATCTATTCCCTACAGTTCTATGTGCTATCTCAGTGATTGCTTGTTCCATCATTTCCCAGTCCATCTCTCAATTATTAGATTCCATGAATACATTTGTATCCTCTGCATATTTCTGTTTAATTTGTTCATTTTGCAATATGCTTAAATCCCATCTAATTTTTTCCTTATTACCTTTTTCAATCTGAAATTGCACTTTAACATCACAAGTATGTGATCACCATCTACTTCAGCGCCAGGGTAGCTGTGGCTTGATTTGATTTGACTTCTATACCTAGCTTTACCTAACATGAAATCAATTTGGTATCTTTGCATGTCTCCGGGAATTTCCCAGGTGTATCGTCCTCTGAAAGGCACTTAAAACATGGTGTTAGTTATTACCGTAACATACTGTTCACAAAATTCTAGTAGCTTTTCATCTCGACTATTTATATTTCCGATTCCAAATTTCCCTACACCCATTCTGTCTGGTTTTGAGCCAACCATAGGATTGAAATCTCCCATAATCACCAGATTTTCCTTGCCATCAATTAGTCATTAGTATTCTGACATTTGCGATTTAGTAGCTCATCAAGAAACTCATACAGCTCTTCAATCTCATCTTCATTACAGTTCGATATTGGAAAGTACACATGTATAAAGGTAGGTTTTGCTTTGATCTTCACCATCAGTATTCTTCCATTTATATAATAGATGTTTTCAATATTCTTAGCTCAGTTCTTTCCAAGAATTAGTTCCACACCGTATTAACCAGGTATTGTTCCTCCGCTTAGCTTGTCCTAAATGCATCACTAATGAAATCACCATTTCCTTGCTAACGTGTTTCACAAATTCCAAAAATATCAATATTATTTACTTCCATCACTCTTGTTACCGCTTTTAACTTCCCGAGTGTCGCTAGTGTTCTGACATTCCAAGTTGCGATTTTCATCTTTTTTCCTGTCCTTTGCAACTATTTCTCTGACTGACGATCTGGGAAGCCTTGCAAGTCTGCCTTCTACTGCCAGATCTTGAGTTCCGAGGCTCATAATCAGCAATCATTTTCTCAAGTAGAGACGATTGCAGGGTTGCATTAAGAGGGATACTAATGCATTGGTTTCCCGTTACCTTCTACATCCCAATGCCGTTGACCAAAACAAGTCGGTTCATCCGCCTTTAGAGGTAATTTCTCACCCCATGCGCAATAGGGTGCCCTGAACCTCCACCCGCTCATCCACCCTCCAAAGAGAACGTTGGCACTTGGCAGAGGGATCTCCTTATACTGGGAGACACTCAGTACATCATTCGTTACCTGCCCGAATGTAATAACATCGTCATTACGTGCATTCGTTGCCCCCTCTCTACCGCCGGGAGGGGAATGCCTGGATTTTCCCATCATTGTAACTAGGACCATAGACGCATTTCCTGGTTCCTATAAGTGTCCCTTGGGTGGTGCTAAGTGAGCAAGGACATTGGCTGCTGGACCTCAAGCTCTAGCTTTATATATCTCGCAATTGGATGATACAGAGGAATATGTTTCGTTAAGATAAACTGAAAATGGACACAAGCAGAACTCTACCACAAGGCGTGGTCACTTTTAATGAAACTCGGCAGTAGTTGCCTAGTCTACGGTAACCAGAGTTCAAGGATAAATTCTGTCAAATAAAAGCTAGTTATCATTTGACTAACTAGAAAGACAGAAGGCACTGGAAAAGCTAAAATTAGGGAGAACCGGAAGGAACTGAAAATTAAGTTATCATAACATGAAGCAAATTCACAATTCTCAGAACCGATAACAGCTGGAGAAATCTCAACCACTCCAAAAGATCCAAATTCTCGAAAAACAGCAGTATTAGATTGAGTATAACCAGAATGTAAACATTGTGGTCCTTGAACAGTGGATTGGCTTGCCAATTTTTTCGATTATTTCGGCGATTTTTCGATGAAACTTACCACTATCTGATCTGTAGTGAACTAAGTATCTGTAGGCCTAGGATAGAGAGAGTGAAATCTGTCTTCAAACGAATAAGGGCAGAAAATCTCCAGAACGAGGAAATAAGACATAAGTACATGGATATAATTAGTGAGAAGTTCCGAACAGTGGACAGAAAGCAGGTTCAGGATATAGAAAGAGAATGGGTGGCAAACATGGATGCAGTAGTAGCAGTAGCAGCAACAGAATGCCTTTTGTATCCTCCAGTTGCTGGGATATTTAAAGTTAGAGCTTAAGGTCCATCATCCAATGTAAGTACGCTAATATGGGTTTAGCAGTTACGAATACATTCTTCAAGTATAAGGCTTTTCACCGCTACACATGAGAGGATGGGGGTACCAAATCCATAATAGACTATATCTTAACCGACTACGAATCCAGGAATTCTGTTAAGAATGTACGGGTTTTTCGGGAATTATTCGATGAAACAGACCACTAACTGATCTGTAGTGAACTAAATACCTCTAGGTCTATGATAGGGAAAGTGAAATCTGTCTGCAAACGGCTGAGGGTAGAAAATCTCCAGGACGAGAAAATTAGACAGAAGTACATGGATATATTTAGTGAGAAGTTACGAATAGTGGACAGTAATCAGGTCCAGAATATAGAAAGAAAATGGGCGGCATATAGGGATGCTGTAGTAGCAACAGCAAGGAAATGCCTAGGAACAACTGTGTCTAAAGATGGGAAAGAGCAAACATCCTGGTGGAATGAAGAAGTGAGAGCAGCTTGTAAACGTAAAAACAGCCTTATCAGAAATGGCTCCAAACAAGGGCTGATGCAGACGTAGATGAATGAAACAGAACGAAACAAGTAGTTGATAGATCCAAAAGAAGTCGTGGGAAGTATTTGGTAATAACCCGGAAAAGCTAGGTCAAGCAACAGAGATACCTTTCCCGACAGTAATAAAACATCTTAGGAAGGGAGGTAAAAAATTATAGGAACAGTGTTTAGGTCATTCAGGTTAATTCATAACAGATCCCAGGGAATCGGTGGACAGGTGGAGGGAATATTTTGAACATCTTCTCGACGTAAAAGGAAACCTTCTTGGTTGTGTCGCGAACAACAGAGCTCATGGGGAGGAGAAACATTATATTAGGGAAATTGCTTTAGGAAGTGGAAAGTATGGTAAATAAACTCCATTGTCATAAAGCAGCAGGAATAGATTAAATTAGACCTTAAATTGTGAAGTATATTGAGAATGCACGGATGCAATGGTCTCATAGAGTAGTAAGCTTAGCAGGGAGTGTTCGTAAGGTACCTTCAGATTGGACAAAGGCGTAATTGCACCTATCTATAAGCAAGGGAACAGGAAGAATTGCAACAACTATCGAGAAGTCTCATTGATTAGTATACCGGGCAACATATTCACTGGCATCTTGGAAGGGAAGGTGCGGTCAGTGGTTGAGAGGAAGTTGGATGAAAACCAGTGTGCTTTCAGACCACAGATGGGCAGTCAGGACCAGTTTTTCAGTATGTGCCATGTAATTGTAAAATGCTACGACAGGAATAGACAGTTGTGTTATGTTTCATAGATCTGGAGAATGCATGTGACAGGGTACCGAGGGAAAAGATGTTCACCATATTAGGGGGCTATGCGATCAAGTGTAGATTATAAAAGTCAAGCAAAGGTATTTACGTTGACAATTAGGCTTCAGTGAGAATTGATGGCATAATGAGTTTTTAGTTCAGGGTACTTACAGGTATTAGACAAGGCTGTAATCTTTCACCTTTGCTGTTCGTAGTTTACATGGACCATCTGCTGAAGGTATAAAGTGGCAGGGAGGGATTCAGTTAGGTGGAAATGTAGTAAGCCGTCTGGCCTATGCTGACGACTTGGTCTTAATGGCAGATTGTGCCGAAAGCCTGCAGTCTAATATCTTGGAACTTGAAAATAGGTGCAATGAGTCTGTTATGAAAATTAGCCTTTCAAGGACTAAATTGACGTCAGTAGGTAAAGAATTGAACAGTACTGAATGTCAGTGTGGTGATACAAAGCTGGAAATGGTAGATAATTTCAAGTATTTAGGACGTGTGTTCTCCCAGGATGGTAATACTGTAAGTGAGATTGAATCATGATGCAGTAAATCTAATGTAGTAAGCTCAGGGTTGTGATTAACTGTATTCTGTAAGAAGGAAGTCAGCTCCCGGACGAAACTATCTGTACATCGGTCTGATTTCAGACCAACTTTGCTTTACGGGAGCGAATGCTAGGTGGACTCAGGATATCTTATTCATAAATTAGAAGTAACAGACATGAAAGTTGCAAGAATAATTGCTGGTACAAACAGGTGGAAACAATGGCAGGATGGTACTCAGAATGAAGAGATAAACTTTAAGTAAGGAATGAACTCGATGGATGAAGCTTTACATGGAGGGAAATAAAACTAGAGGGAGACTAAGACGACGATGGTTAGACTCAGTTCCTAACGATTTATAGGTAAGAGGTGCAGAACTAAATGAGGCCATAACACTGGTTTCAAATAGAGAAAATTGTTTACATTTTGTAAATTCACAGAGTATTGCAGACTGAACGCTGAGAGGCATAACGGTCTATAATAATGATGTATGTGTGTAGTGTGATATGATGTTTATATCTTTTATTTGTAAATGGAGGCGTAGTTACTGTACTGGCTTAGCAGCTGGCTTTCCATCCGGAGGATCGTAGTTCGGTCCAGGTCGATCCTGATCTCAACAGCACGCCATGAACCAAAGTGTACCATGTGGATCCAGTGATCCTACAGAAAACTGAGATACGCTGCAGGAAGTACTTTTATTGTGGTTGTAAAATTTTTATTTCATGAATCTCACATTCATTGGCCGAGTTTCGAACTACTGTCGCCATTTTATAGAACGGCACGTTCTCTTTAGTGACAGTAAATCTTGTGAAACTACGAGCAGTTTCTTCAGAACAGTACCGTTCTAAATGGGTAATAACTCGTATTAGCTCCCATATGAGCATGGAGCTCGTGTTGTGGTTTGCACCGCTGCAGAACACTAAATAACACCATATTCCACATCGTCTTATTCTGATGCTGTAGGAGATAGCTTTGGACTTGTATATCGTAAAGTCTGTATATCTTCATTATGTTCAATTTCCTATGCTGATGTGTAAAGGAAAATGGACCTTACCATACCGTGTTGTAGGGATGTTGTTTGCATGACGTATTTACGCACTCCTACAGTATAATGCATTTAAGGTTCATTTTCCTTCACGTATCAGCATAGGAAAATGAACTCAACGATAATTGTTCTGATGGGCTGCGTATAAATATGTGGCTGGAAGGCGTAACCAGTCATAAGGAAAAGAATGGATAGGAACAGCATTAGGAGATACGAGGTTTTAGATGTAAGCCATCGATATACACTTATAAAACATCCGTAATCATGAAAAGGTAACAAGGAATTGATTTATATCGAGTTGTGTAATTGTAAGCATTCATATTTGGATGAAGATTTAAAATCAACTTATGCTCACATCTTCAGTTAGCGTGTTTAACAGGAATGTGGTTATGTCTATTGCTTTCCGTGACAAAAGATAATAATAATAATGTTATTTGTTTTACGTCCCACTAACTACTTTTTAAGGTCTTCGGAGACGCCGAGGTGCCGGAATTGAGTCCCGCAGGAGTTCTTTTACGTGCCAGTAAATCTACCGACACGAGGCTGTCGTATTTGAGCACCTTCAAATACCACCGGACTGAGCCAGGATCGAACCTGCCAAGTTGGGGTTAGAAGGCCAGCGCCTTAACCGTCTGAGCCACTCAGCCCGGCGTGACAAAAGAAACAGTACAGTCTTTAATATTCATTTTCGGGCTTCCACTTGAGAAATAGGTTTCCCAGATTTCGCCTCAAATTCAGGTGAATGTTTCTTCAGATTTTCCCAGCTATCTATGAAGTCGTTGAATCAACCGAGCCTCATGTTTGTTTTGGCTGATGGCTTAAGGCCGGATACGCTTTCTGATGTAACGTGGTTTTTGAGATAAAAAATCAGTACCGAGTATCGACCGTGACTAGAATCCCAAAGCATCCTGGATGGGATGTCAGCAGCTTACCCACACGCCTCCTGCCTCAAATTCAGATAAATAACAGCAAAAAGATTATCTGATCTTTCTTCACCCCCAAACAAGCTTATGTATTATTTATAGTGGGTTAGCATCATTCACGTTAGATTTTGTAGTTTCAGGAAGGTTAGTTTCAAATTCCAACCTTAAGGAGATTCATCTACTTCTGTTTCCCACTCTTTGAAGAATGTTGAACCACTGTTGGAGGTTCCGTGTTCTGGGTAATTTTTCCATTGACGTCCACGTTTCCCTTCTTCTATCTTTCCTGTTATGAAAGTTTGTATCAGGCCGTATTTTTAATTTCCTAGGATGAGGCCAGAATATGCTGCTTTCCTTTCCCATTCAGTCAGTTTTTGACAAAATCATTCAGTGTCAGTTCTATGTCATCATCATCATCATCATCTGTTTACCCTCCAGGTTCGGCTTTTCCCTCGGACTTAGCGAGGGATCCCACCTCTACCGCCACAAGGGCAGTGTCCTGGAGCTTCAGACTCTTGGTCGGGGGATACAACTGGGGAGTATGACCAGTACCTCGCCCAGGCGGCCTCACCTGCTATGCTGAACAGGGGCCTTGTGGAGGGATGGGAAGATTGGAAGGGATAGGCAAGGAAGAGGGAAGGAAGCGGCCGTGGCCTTAAGTGAGGTACCATCCCGGCATTCGCCTGGAGGAGAAGTGGGAAACCACGGAAAACCACTTCCAGGATGGCTGAGGTGGGAATCGAACCCACCTCTACTCAGTTGACCTCCCGAGGCTGAGTGGACCCCGTTCCAGCCCTCGTACCACTTTTCAAATTTCGTGGCAGAGCCGGGAATCGAACCCGGGCCTCCGGGGGTGGCAGCTAATCACGCTAACCACTACACCACAGAGGCGGACGTCAGTTCTATGTACCAGTCAGAATTAATGCTTTCGTTAAGAAATATTAGCCCTATAATTCGTTTTGCATATTATCGAGTTATTTAGTGGAGTTAAAGAATTATTCTGGGATGAACACGTGCATGCAAATACACATCAGAAAAAATGCACTAATTCAGAATTTAATTCGCCACTGTTGACAGACTGTGCAATGTTTCCTTGCTGTTAGATCTCTTGATTACAATCTTTGCACTTTTGTGGCTTTGTAATGCTTAAATTTCACTTTTGATTGTCGCCCGCCGTGCAGATTCATGTAATATCTCATTATATTGGTGAGTCAGTTTCCTTAGAAGTCGCTTATTCACAATTTTCTTCATTTCGTAAGGATTTGGCACTCACGCTCAAAAAAACTGTCTGCGGAATTCTCTTCTCGCTCTACCAGCATATTTATGCCTTAAAAATCTGCAGCAGGAATAACACGTTACTTACTATTTTCCTACTCTAGGCTGGTTTAGATATTTGTGGACTTCATCAAGAAGCTTAAGGTTCATACTTTCTAAAAAAAGCAGTTTTCCACTATTGAGAAATTTTCGCAGGTCTTTCAACAGTGTGTCTGCCTCTGTAGCGTAACGGTTAGTGTTATTAGCTGCCGTCTTCGGAGGCCCGGGTTCGATTCCCGGTACTGCCAGAAATTTAAGATTGACAGGAGGGCTGGTATGTGGTTGAAATGGTACATGCAGTTCACCTCCAATGGGGGTGCGCCTGAAAAGAGCTGCACCACCTCGGGATGAGGACACGAGTTTACTTTATTATCTGCTGTTTCACCAAGTCAGGAAATTAAAAAGGAATGTGCATTCAGAGAAATTACCAATGGACTGGCAAGAGATAATTAGTAGAATACTGATAGGATGGATCGTGATTCCAAGTTAAGCTTCAAACGTTATCACCTTTAAAGGGAATGAGAATAAAAAGCTAATAGTCTCTCCAAGAAAACATACTACAGAAACAGTAAAATGTATGCACTTCCTTCATAAATTTATTTCCTGATTGTACAATACCTAGATATTCTGCACGGGATATTAGTAGTTATAAATATTTTGACATGTAAAGAGACAATTGTGTACTGTTTACGTGTGGAATGTGATTAATAATATCATAGTCTGTTGTAACGTAAATAAATGAGTAGAAATAATCATTGAAATGGCTTCCCAAATACGAATAATAACATTCGTTTCAGTTTTCTTATTCTACTGTCAAGTGGACAAAATAAATATACAAACACACGTTATGGAACAACGTATTAACACTGTATACGTCACAGAATTGCTGTGTGAAGTGATGTACACATTCTGTATTGTATCGAACATCGCAACTACACTTTACACATTTTGATGTTTATTCTGCGATAGAAACCTGCTTTCAACACAGAGTTCAGTATGCACCATAATCTACACGAAAACGGACGTCCGAACCGCTTAATTAATATGTGTAATCAATATCACCACAATGGCTTGCTATAATCACTGATACTATCTCTAAATCAGCTCCCATTTTTGGATTCTGACGTCCATTTGTCAGTGACGATAAATTCACACAAAAGTCACAAGGGAACTCTGCCAGACAGATTGAAACGAAACCTGTGTTAACGAGCCTAAAGAGAAAAATCCACTATGGATAGCTGCCCTAATACTAGGGAAATCACAAACGTTCAGCTGGCTCAGTAATCTATGAAGGCAATACACTAGAAATTAAAATACTTATAATTAATTTTCATTAGAAATTGAACTAATGCTAATATTTGTTATTTTTGGGCAGCTACTCCCTGATGGATTGTATAAATGGTGGGCACAAAAGACCGTTCGCATTGTAATCCATAGATCAGGAATTTATACGTAATTCGACTTTTTGGTATTTCTAAAGCAGTCATCTATCTTTCTTCTTAGTCTAAGGTGCTCTTTATTTCTTAATAGTCCCTTTTGCTTCAGAAACCAAGAACATGAGGAAAGGCTTCAATCTCGTCTCACTCACGACGACGGGCATCTAGGGTTCTTCCGGGAACACTACGAAGTGCAACAACATCTTTATGGCGTTCGTCCACTGAGAATAAGATAGCTCCTTCTTTGACGATATCCAATTTTTCGATTTCTTCCACTCCGAGAAAAGAGAAACACCTCTGCGACGATGGAGAGAGCTTTCCCACGTTTTGAATTCTTGATAGCGCAGTTTATTTCTAATTTGCATTTCTTAGAACTTTTCGTCAATTTCCAGATTAAGATCCTTTTAACTTCTGAGAATGTATTCTTAGAAATTCCTAGAATGCTGTAAAAGCTTATTGGGACTTCACTTGAGGCTGTTGTACATATTAATGTATTGAGGAAATGCTTCCCATGAAGCCTAAATAACACCCAAACGAAGGACTGTTCCAGATCAATACAGCATAGAATCTGGACTGTCATTTGATATTTTAGTTACTTCATTCACAGCACATTTTACTGACATCAATAGCTTCCAGCAAGCCACATCCGAATTTTGTTAATTATATCGTTTCAATAACAACAAGAAAAACCATGGCGCAAAATTCCAGAAGAGCCATGGCCTACCAGGCGACCGCTGCTCGGCCCGAAGTCCTGCAGGTTATGGGGTGTCGTTTGGTCAGCACGATGAATTCTCTCAGCCGTTATTCTTGGCTTTCTAAACCGCTGCCGCCATATCACCGTCAGGTAGGTCCTCAATTGTAATCAGTCAGGCTGAATGGACCTCGAACCAGCCCGCAGATCCAGGTAAAACGCCCTGACCTGACCAGGATTCGAACCCGGGGACGCCGGGTAAAAGGCAGGCACGCTACTCCTACACCGCGGATTGGTTTAATATATCGATTTTTATGAGATTTTACTAGTGACGACTTACCGAGCTAATTTACAGCGCGTGCAGTGATCGATTCTTGTGGATTTTATTGAAGAAATACGTACAATGTTTTCTAGTCACTTTTGAGTTTTTATTTTGTTCTTATTTAAGATATTTTTTCACTTGCAGGCTGATATCCTTATTACACATTACCTGCATGACTTACTGCAAAATGGAAATGTTAAACTAAATATTAATTTCTAAATATTTCATCCCCCTTGTTTGAGTACATTTTGATATTTTTCCTTTACTTTCTGAAGATGACTTGTAAAGTCGGTCAGTAAATTTATACATTATTCAATGTGATGTCAAAATCTTCCTTGTTGCCTTCTTTTCCGATCTGTAATTGCACCAAATTTTACAGCCATTTCTCTTCTTTCTGCTCCTCTTGTCTTCCTCCTATCAATATTTCTTGGGACTTGTACAATGTTCACACCCTAAGGAGAACCGAATGCCTTCCATACTTCAAACCTATAAGAGCGTTCCAGCCTTAAATTGCAGTACAGCAGTAATGGGATAATTCCGTCTCTTTCCTTCTCCCATATTTTGCGGGTAGCGCTGTCCTACTCTAATGCAGCGGGTTTGCCAAATATCCGTAAATCAGAATGTTATCGGTTAAAATGGGTGAATATCGTGTTATGTACAGAATTTCAAGGCGCATTTGATGCCGTTAACAAAAATGTAAATAAAACAAAATTAGTGTGAAAATGGTAATTTATTGAAAAGTTTCGCCAAATGCAAAATCTTCATTGCATAGAACTTACCATGTCATAACTCCTATTTTATGTTCATAACATTCCTAATGTTTTCACTGCTGGTAAGCAAACATTTCAGCTCGATGTAGATAAGTATATTTTTAAATTTAAATGATAACAAAATGCAGTATATGCGTTTATTTCCAGTCATGTTCAGGGAATTTTACGTGCAGGCACGAAAAAGTCAGTCGCTGGCCAGCGTCTTTACTATTGAATTTGCATGGAGGTTCAAAGCGAGGCAAATGGCATTCAGATACGGAAGTTATTTTTAAAACAATCCGGAAGTTCGTATCTTGCTTAGTTCTTAATTTGTGACAGGAAGAATATCTCCTTGAATTTTGGTTTCGTGCGTGACTCAGCTGGCTGTCTGTCTGGCTGAAGTAGGTACCGGTAATGGTCTCCCAAACATGCACTTTTACCATTTCCAGACAGTCGCATGCAGTTCAGTGCTCATTTCGTCAGTAGTATGTATAATAGTGACTAAATACATATCAGTGACATATATACAATTCTTGAGGGAAAGTGTATTTCGTTTGTGTGGTTCGTGAGTTCGTGCTCGTGCTTGGGGATCTAATTTCGAAGAAAAAGTACAGAAGGATCATGGCGTGGTTAAAGCAAAGCAAACGGTCTTCGGATATGGAAGTTATTTTTAAATCATACCTCAAGTCCTTATCTCGTTATCTCTTCATTTATGACAGGGAGAACGTCTCGTTTGATTACGTATCACGAGTGACTCGGCTGGCTGAGCTTTTAAAGATACTGACAGCCGTGTGCAGTGGTGTTCATATAATCAGTATTATAAGATTGATTAAATAAAGATCAGTGATATATATGTATATATTTAATGGCGTGTGGCCTCCGAAGAGGCCGAGTGCTTGTCTTTCGAGTTGATGCCGCATAGGCGACCTGCCCGTCTATAAGAATGTGGCCCTACCTATGATGAATTCTAATGCTGAAGACGGCACATACACCCAGCCCCCGAGCCATTGGAATTAACCAGTGAAGGTTAAAATCCCGGACCCAGCCGGGAATCGAACCCGGGGCCCTCTGGAACAAAGGCCAGCACACTAATCATTTAACCATGGAGCCGGACAAGATCAGTGATAAATGTATAGTTCTTGAGGACAAGTGGATTGTGTTTGTTGTGCTTGTGTAGTCTGTGTAGTTGTCAGTTCGTGCTCGTACTTGTGCGGGGGGTTCTTAGTTCGAAGAAAAAGTGCAGAAGGATGTACAATGGATCGTCAAATTAAAAAGAAAATTTTCAATAGGTAAACTCAGGGGTAAAGAACGCAATATTATAATGAGTGTCCTGGATTATTTTTAAAGACTATGAATATGAGCAGCGCAGTCAGTGAAACAGCTAAAGCTGCGGGTTGTTCCGAAAGTACAATCTATGCTGTAAGGAAGGAACACACACATGGTCCTTTGCGAACTCCCACAAAAAACAGCAAAAAAAGATAAAAGGACGGCAGAAAAATGCAAGGAAAATTAAATATGATGAAATTGTGCGAAGTGGAGTGCGTCGGGCGGTTCACTCTCTTTTATTTGCTAACATACCACCGACATTGAACGTGATTATGAGTCGGGTGAACGGAGAAGATTCTTTGCCACGATTTTCCAAAACTACGTTGTATCGCTTCTTACATGCTATAGGCTTCCGTTATTTAAGACGGGGTAATAAAGCAGGTTTCATTGAAACCGATGAAATTATTAATTGGAGGCACAGATATCTCTGGGAGATAAAACGTTTGAGGGCAAAAAAAAGCTATAATTTACACAGATGAATCGTGGGTAAATATTGGGCAGACAGTGGTAAAAGAATGGAAGGATACGGCAGTGAAAAGTACACGGCAGGCCGCCACTAAAGGGGTGAGTTCGGGACTTAGGCTACTGAAAAGTCAAGGACCGTGATTTGCCTTAGTCCACGCGGGTAATGAACATGGTTTTGTTCCTAATGCTGAACTAACATTTTTATGCCATAAAACATAAGACAATTGGGAAAATTACGTGAACGAAGTAAAGAAAAATGAAAGAGATTTGTGGAAAGCACACGAATTACAGGACAACGTCGACGATGAAAAGTTTTTAATACGACTTTATTCATCGTCCGGATCATCCTCAAGTTCATCTCCCAAACCCGGTTCATCCAAAGCGGGAACATCAGGCCTTGCAGAAAGGATATAAGGTGTACGTCCAATGTCTGAGAGCAACGCCAGTGATTAAGGTATGTTGTATTTATTTTACCATCCTACAAATATTAATTTATGAATGAATGAACTTAAAATTACAAAATTACAAACGAAAAATGTGGAACGGGGAAGCCCTGTTTGAGTGATATTCGCGAGTCGATTTTGCAACAGCGCGCTCCATCTACGCTGTACTGCAATTTAAGGTTGGAACGCTCTATACACTGCTCGCTTGGTTGTAGGTTGCTATTTCATCATGCATGTCAAAGTGCAGTGTTTTAAATCCACGTACTTATCCGAGCTATCTACTGGCCAAAGTTTATTTTGACAGGCCATTCTGAGGCACTTTACGGAAGGAAGCAGGGTGCAGGAATAATTTCCACACTGCTTTCCTGACCTAATCAGCTGTAGTAGTGTTTTGCTTGTGGGCATTCTCAAAATATCTCTTTAGATGGTTTAATCACTTTGCTACTTATCTTGTAGAAAATTATTCAAATATCTATAACTCCACTTGCAGGGTGAATTGAACGATGAGCGAAATGTTCTATTTTTCTTTGTACAAACTTAGATATGCGAGAGAGAGAGAGAGAGAGAGAGAGAGAGAGAGGGAGAGAGAGAGAAGCCAGAAAAGAGAGCTTCCCTTATACTATATATGGTTTGCCGTGAAGGCATAGCCTCATAATTTATTTTTCCGGACAGTATTTAAATAAAACTTTGACATTAAAAATGCCTGTTATTCATTGATTCATGATTCCTCTAAAGACGCTGCTATCCTCAAATGGAAATATGTGTTTCATTTGTAACTTGCCGTTATTATCATTATTGCTGCTGTATGTATGTCCTACTGTGGTGGAATTTTATTTCAGTTGTATTTTCATTGTGTTTTAATTGTGTTTTCTAGTGTTAATTACGGTAGTATTACTTATGACTTTAATGTATACTAATTGGTTTAGCGTAAGAGAAGGCCCAATGGCCTTAACTATGCCAATAAAGACATTTATCTATCTATCTAATACACAAGTAGTGATTGAGAATTCGGAAAAAGCCCCTAGAAATATGGGCGACAGTATTTTAGGATTCCAAACACTAATGGTAAGGTTTCGAAATAAGTTCAAGCAGAATTTAGATACTATACTCCACGAGCACAGAAGACCAACCCAATCACCTCCCAGTTCCGTAATCCAGATGTTTAAATCAGGGTTACGCCCCTTTTGACGATTATTATTTTACACTTTCAATTCCCGTATTTCCCGTCTACACTTCTCTTCTTCATCCACCTGTCCTCTAATTCTAATGTTTTTGTGTACAACATATCCGCAATATTGAAGTGAAATTCCCCCAAGACATTCTTGCAGTTTATCAACATCAACCTATACACATCGATCAGACGAGATATGACATGTTTAATATATTTTGTATATACTGTATGTATCATGATTGCGTCTCTCATCTACCGCGGCTTTCAACAGTTATTGCCGAATTCATCCATCTGCTTCCCATAGCTTTCCTTTTCCTGTTTTGAAGTTGATATTATTAAACATCTTACAACTCCTCCATCTGCTTAACTTCACAAGAGACGATCTTTCATCATCCAATAATTCATATAGGCAGTGTTTATCCCAGAAGCCACAACTTTTGCCTGCTTATTAGATAGTATTTTTCCACAGAAAGGCTTAATAGTCTACTAAAAGTCATTGCGAACCAAGGTCTGTTAAAAGCCATTATACCGAGTGAGTTGGCCGTGAGCTTTCATTCGGGATATAGCGGGTTGGAACCCCACTGTCGCCAGACCTGATGATGGTTTTTCGTGTTCTCCCATTTTCACACCAGTCCAATTCTGAGGTTGTACCTTCATTAAGAGCACGGCCGCTTCCTTCCCAAACCTATCCATTTCCTATTCCATCATCGCCATAAGACCTACCTGAGTCGGTGTGGCGTTAAGCCAATTGCAAGAAAATTAGGAGATACACGTCACGTTCATCAATTGAAAATGGTCTGCTAAAGGCCCGATAGTTATGTACCAAATTTCACTGAAAGACGTGAAAATTACTATGAGATATGAAATATTACTCGTTGCCTTTTAAGAAAATGTACATACTCTAAGCCTGTAGTAGGCCTTATGTGCCGGCACCAGGTTTCAACTACTCCCTTACTGCGATCATATATATTGAAACCATAATTCTACCAAGTCATTTATTTCATCTCATTAACTTCTCTAATGAGGTTGACGTCGGGAAGGGCATCTGGTAGTAAAAACCCGCTACGAAGATTCAACCCAATTCATACCCGACCCCGTATGGAAACGGGACAAGGGTTGGTTATACACGCATTTTAAATTTAATTTTTGCTATTAGATTTACGTCTCACAAACTCAGACAAATCAAATGGTGACAACTGGGTAAGACTCGAATGCGAAGGCTTTAATAAAGGTATGGGCAATCCCCAGCATTTCTTTGATGCCAAAGGGAAACAACGGGAACCATCTTCAGGGGTGCCGAACGTAGGATTTTAACTCGCAGTCTGTTGCACCATAATAGATATATGGCAGTATTTAACGGCTGAACGGTCTCTTGTATTTATTCCTGATATATACAATCAGGTCAGCTCAGTGCATTGCGGTACGCCCATTTATGGCCGCTAGCTTTCTACTCGAGAGATATGTGGGTTCGTGTCTCCCGTCGGCCATCTTCGAAATGACGCTCTCCCAATTAATCTCCTGCAAATGCTGGGATGATACCTTCTCAAGGCCACGGCTGCTTCTTTCCCATTCCTAGCCCGTACAGTTGCAGCTACTCCCACATACAACAGCGGTTTATGTATCTCACCGCCATCGGGCGTACCGGGAAAATTACAGTAGCTACAGAGCTCGCGAGTCAAACTTGTCTATGGATACTTCCGGCACCAAAAATCATTAAAAATAGAATAATAAGATAAAGCCTATGAATACTGAAGAAAGGAAGCAACAACCTCGAGAACAAATGACACGTTACTAGGCAAATGTTAAAGCTCGGGGAAGAAAAGAGTTAGATCAACGAAGTTCATAGCTGACCGAAATTACTGAAAGAAGGAAAAGAAAGCCAATGAATACCAATGTGGATGTCGTACTTTTATAAAAGTAATCGTTACTCGGTATTGCAGAAGAACACTATCTGAAAATTCCTAAGTATAAAAACTCGCCGAAAAAATTTGTTTCTTTTACCCCATGTCAGATACAGCCCTCTCTCAAGTCTTGAAAAATACATGTTTCTTTATGTTCAATGGATATTCCGAGTAACAATTTAAAATTAACACACACTTAACTTCTTCAGTGGATTACGTTTTACTTTTTTAAAGAGAGATTCCAAATACCAATTTTTACGTCTGTAAAATATTCAGTTTGTGTGACATAAGTCTCCCCATTAAAGGATTAAATCACTTCTTCAGGTCTTTTCAGCCTCCACCCCCCCCCCCCCTCCCATATAATCGGATTTTCCAAAAAGAAAACTACATGTATCTTTATTTTTAAAGGAGATTCCAAATACCAAACTTACGTCTGTAACATGTAAAGTTTTTGAGATATACTCATTTTGAAAATTCACCCCTTTACACTTATTTTCACTCTCTCCTCTCAAGTGGATCTTCCCAAACAAACAAAAAAGTACGTGTTCCTTTTTTAAAAGAGATTCCAGATTCTATTTTCACATTTTTAACATCTTCCGTTTTTGAAATATAAGTAACCTAATAAAAAGATTCCAACTTCTTCTACACTTCTTTACATTCCGCACACCCTCTCTCCGCACCCCAAGTGGATTTTCAGAAAACAAAAGTATGTGTTTGCCTAAATAACAGTTTGCACGTCTGTAACATGTTATGTTTTGAGATATATTGTAGATATTGTACCCGAAATGGTCTCATGTATGAATCCATCCCGATGTTTCACGGGCGCATCTGTGTCGTCTTCACCATGTGTTCTTTGGACCACACGGTAATATTGGAAAATGGTACAAATTTCCGCCCGACGTCTTTGGAAAACACGGAGGGGAATAAAACGGACGCAGAGAAGAACTTTGTTCTCTTTATATTTTGGAACACCGTATTTACAACAGCGAAGTGTCTGTACGTCATCAGTTGTTCAAAATTTTGAGAAGGTTGTCGTAATGAAGTTAGATAAGATTTAAACATGTGTTCATGAACTTTACTTTGTTCGAGGGAGTAGTTTCTACCACGGCGAACTGGGCGCTTGCATTTTGAACACTAACCCACACTAATGTAGGCATTGCAAGTGCTATAGTGTATACATATGCTGGAGCATTTGTTAAACTGTTAAATTGAACAGTAATCTTGAAGTATGACAATAGAAGCCCACGCATATTTGGACAAAGCATCTACGAACATTAATGTGTGTTACTTTGAAATGAACTACCAAATGCAGAGAAGTAACACAAAATTACATTGAATATCCAGTTATTTTGTTAACAAAATAATGTTCTTGTGTTTTACAAACTGTGACATGTGCACGTCAATTCCAGACATATGGTCAAGCTACATTTTCTTTTATGTGCATTCGTTCTACAAAATGTGATATGTGCACGTCAATCCTTGACATATAGTCAAGCTACATTTTCCTTTATGTGGTCCAACATGTTGAATTTGAGAGTGATTGAACACGAATAGTTTATATTGCAAAGTGAAAAGCAGATATACATAATTATTTCATCGAAGAGGTTATGTTGTGTTAAAGTAAAAAGTTAGGATACAGTCATCTTATGTTACTCATGGTGATAGATATCGAACAAGTTCGAGATGATTGTTTCGGAAAAGTAAAGTGCAAATTTGTTGGTTCATTTCATCGTGGTACGAGTTCATCGGGGAAAAAGCATCATATTATGACCTGCAAGACTTCACAAAGACGTCCACATCCCTTTCCACCCAGATTCGGCATGTATAGGAGTTCGATGACGACCAACCAATCAGCAGCCATTTTCAGTCCCAAGATGGAAGCTTAAATCTTGGAGGAGAGCTGAAGAGTAACACACATGTCGTAAACAACTTTCACAAGGGACAGCAGTGAGGTACGAATCATGGAGACCGCCATGACCACGTGGCGGGACAGAAGATTTAATGTGAGTTTTATATTCTACTTATTGTTTTCCCTTAAGTGCCCGACTCATTGGCTGAATGGTCAGCGTGGAGGCCTTCGGTTTAGAAGGTCATGGGCTCTCATTTCCGGCCGGGTCGGGGATCTTAATCGTGTTCGATTAATTATTCTGGCTTGGGGACAGAGGGATTGTGTTTGTTCCAACACTTTTCTCTCCATATTCAGACAACACACTACACTACCAACCACCATAGAAACACCCAGTAGTGATTACATCCTTACATATAAGGTTGGCGTCAGGAAGGGCATCCGCCCATAAACTTGGTCAAATCCACATGTACGGCACAGTTCTCACCCGCGACCCCACAAGTGTTGGAAAAGTGGTAGAAGAAGAAGATTCTTTTCCCTTAAGTGAAAGCACATCGTAATACATTGCCACAATTCCAGCATAGCATTTGTTTACATGATGACAGATATGAGGTTATATTTTTTTGTATGGGTATTTTGGGTACAAATGAAGATGTTGAACAAATTTATATTTTCGAGTTCAAGCGATGACCAAACAATGTTCTGGTCTTGATCATGAGTGTGAAATTTAGATTCAGATTTTTTAAAACTTGATATGCAGAGTTCTCAATGTGTGTACTTTGGTAACAGTATATGATGTAAGTTAATGCAAGTTTTCTTGGACTGGTCAATTAACATTTAAATATTTATGAAATACCTGGATGAGTGTGATACCTGTAATTTGAAGTATCTTTGACATAACATGACTATGTAGTACTAAAATATATGGTTTGAAGGTTGGTTTTCTCTTTTGTTTTACAATTTTTTTTACGTCGCACCGACACAAATGGCTCTTACGGGTGATACGGAAGGCCTAGGAGTTGGAAGGAAGCGACTGTGGCCTTACTTAAGGTATATCCCAAGCATTTTCCTGATGTAAAAATGGGAAACAATGGAAAGCCATCTTGAAGGTATTTAAATCAAACAATTAAGGACATTCAAGGGGCACTTAATGAAGTGAAGATTTTAATAGTTGAATTATAATAGAAATGGTAGTAAAGCCACAGCTGATTATAAAGCTTACGTTCTATTGTTCAGTTGAAATATAAGGTAGGTAAGGTAAGGGTTATTCTGCCCGAAGGCAGGTCCGAACCTCCGCAGAGGTGTTCCTGAGCCGGAGTTTACGTGCGGTAGGGTGGCCAGTTCCTTTCCGCTCCTCCATTACCTTACCCCCCACCAACAGCGCGTGGCAACCTTTCCAACTCCTGGCCACGCCCAATGTTGCTTAACTTGGGAGATCTCACGGGATCCGGTGTTTCAACACGGCTACGGCCGTTGGCTTTGAAATATAAGGTCAAGATAAATTATTAATCACTGATAATTATGCCATAGCAAAATGTTGGTTTATCAGTAGTGTAACTTGCCAACAAGAAAGGAAAGAAAGAATGAAAGAGGGAAAAGCACAATGTGAAAGAGATGTTATTCTGTTTCAAATCTCTTGGTTCTAGTTTTATTTTTGATGGATGTTGGCCTGAATTTGTCAGTACACTTGTGACAGGCTGATATGCTATATTTGGTATCACGCTAGATCTGTGATGTAATATTATTTTCAAAATACTATCTTTTGTATTAATATATTTTTGGATATTGTTTTTCCTCATTGAACGATAACCTTCTCTTTGTGAGTCCAGCTTTCCCATAGCACTCATTGTTCCATACTGGCCCGTATCGACCCGACATTTCCATGCTCACGCTCTTTTTAAAAATTTGCCCACTTTTTCATTTCTTTTCATCCCCTTCAATGGATTTTCCGGAATCCAAAAATACCTGCTACTACTACTGTTAAAGGAGATTCCAAATACCTATTTTCACGTCTGTTAAGTTCTTGAAATATAGATATACTCATTTTGAAACATTCATACGCCTTTTCACACCCTTAGTCGCCGCCAAATATCCAAGAAACCAGTAGTTTTGGCTCGGCGGTGATGAATCAGTCAGTCAGTCAGTCAGTCAGTCAGTCAGTCAGTCAGTCAGTCAGTCAGTCAGTCAGTCAGTCAGTCAGTCAGTCAGTCAGTCAGTCAGTCAGTCAGTCAGTCAGTCAGTCAGTCAGTCAACCAGGAAATGTTATTTTATATATAGAGATGTTGTACCTATGAAGCATTTAACAACTGCCGACATGGATAACTTAAAATCAGACACATGTTGACTGACTGATTCGAAGTTTGATTGACTGTCTCAGTGAGTATGGAACTTGTTTCTACGAGCCGACTTCAGTAACCTAGTCGGTCACATGTACTTTTATTCCGAAGCAAGCACGTTCCATCCCAACGGTGATCGGTAGCATTTGATGATACTGAAATGAGAGAGAGCTCCTTATCGTTCGCTTCGACATGTAACGTAAGTCCTGAAGAACGGAATGTTGACACTCAGACGCCTCTTAAAGTCGATCAATATTTAATAGACACTTGAAATTATTCTTCTTCTTATCCTTATAACAATACATGAAATTAACCTCTACAAGAGAATGTTGGCTATGTTTATCATTGTTATGATCATGATGATGATAATAATAATTAATAACCAATTCAGTTATGTTCGTGTACCGGATGAGAACTCGGTGGTGGTGGTGGTGGCTGTAGTAGTAGTGATTATTGTTTTAAGAATCTGTACAACTAGGCAACTATCCTCTATTAACACTAATCAGAGGAAAAAGTGGAAGGGGCCGCAAGCAGGACCTCCAGCAAGGTGGATTGATCAGGTGAAGGAGTTGGTTGGGTGGAAGTTAGAAGTTGGAAGTTAGATGCACTGAGGTAGCGAGAATGATTGCTGGTACAAATGGGTGGGAGGAATGGTAGAAAGTTTCCCGACAGAAAAAATAGAGTCTGAGTTAGGAATAAACTGAGTGGACGAAGCTGAACATATCATGTGAGAGATTCATGGAGATAGATTATATGAGGTACGGAAGTAAAAGACTAATACTTGTTTTTTCAAGTAATTGACCTGAAAGTGTATTATTTAAGGGTTTGTTGAAAAGGCACGTAACAGTTTAAAATAAGATGGTGTTTCCTCATTCTTGCTCAATCACGCCTAAACTACTGGAAAAATGGACCTGAAAATCGGTACAGACATACCCGGAAATTTAGTTTAAATACAAGTTTATTCTAATTTTTCAATAATTAACATTTCCTAAAAAGTTGACCATTAATATGCATTTATTCACTGAACCTGTGCATGATTTATCCACTAAAACCCAAAAGTGGGTATTTCTGTCAAAAAGAAAAGCCCAATATGTTGATTTAAAATTCAGTTTTATATAGAAAAGTCCATAGGAATTTTCCTTGTAATTCTGATGGTTCTCCAAGAAATTCGTCTGGCTTTTTGACCTGTACTTGGGAGGTCCTAGTAAATCAGACCGGCCACCAGGGCGTGCGAAAATTGTTGTATAATGCTGAGGAATTACTAGGAAACATGAAACACGATTAGCTGAAGGCAAGGCTTGAGGAAGAATAAATGTTAGCAATCACTCTAGAAGTGGCCTATCAAATTACGCAACGTGGCATTAAACAATTTGGGTGATACTGAAAATCTATGTCGCGGTTTTGATTCAAACGGCGAGTGCATGTTTACCAGTAGTCTTTTGAAGCCATTAAGGATTCTACGTCATCGTGTAAGACAGTCGTGTAACGAGTTTGACGGAGGTCCAAGTGTTGATATGGGGGAATGAAATACTTTGTTCCAAACAATTGTACGGTCAATGGAGACATTGCAACTGTTGTGACGAAAGGACAAACGAACCACACGGCGAACGGATAAAAATGTGTATCTCCTTCGTCTCTACGAGCTGAGCGTAAACAAGTAACAGACGTTGGAATGGATCAGTGATAATAGATGCAAAGAGGACTTCCCGGAGAAAAGCCAGGTTAGTTTGTTTGGCTATGTATATTCTTTGAAGTGTTATCTACGATGAATTTAAGAAAGCAATACCGTTCACCGGTAAGCAATGTGAAAAGGAAATATTGAATGTGATAAAAATATACTTATTGAACACGTGTGCTAACAAAAAATGGTGGGCTCTAGTACATTTCAGTCTGTTGAAAACACATGTGTTTTCGACAGCGTGGAAAGCTTTGAAGTTATATTAACTAAGTCAACACACGAAAATACGGCTTTCTTCCTAACAAATCTTCTATGTACAGAATGTACGGAAACGTCTCTTGTATTTTAAAACGGTAAAGGGCCGAGCAAGTGGCTGCTCTGTTTAGGTCACGTAGTTATCAGCTTGTATTCGGGAGATAGTGTGTTCGAACCCCACTGTTCGCAGCTCTGGAAATAATATTCCGTGGTTTCCCATATTAACACCAGGCAAATGCTACGGTTGTACCTTAGTTAGGGCAACGGTCGCTTCCTTCCCACACGTAGCCCTTTCCCATCCCATCGTCGCCAAAATACCTACCTGTGTCGGTGAGACGTAGAGCAAATTGTAAAAGGAAATTATTAAAAATGATAAAGGTGAATTATTTTGTGAAGGAAGTCTTGCTACAGTGTTATTAAGTCTCGAGATTGAAGAAGTTAAGGAGTGAGAGGAAGGCCGGATTATCTATTGTTGCATTTACACTTGTACAGACATTTCATATCGTCCACCTACCTGCAATAATACAATTTCATTATATCATTATTCGGTAACAATTCCTTGTAAGAAGGGGTAAGTACTTGCTGTTTTAAGATGCAGGAATATGAGAATGCGTTTCTGGAACTTTTCTATGAGTTTGATATGAATTTTGCAGCCAGGATTACAAATTGGATTCGCACATTGGAGTTTTGGTCATACAATAACGGCAACAAGTGTTGAAGCCACCGTATGACTAGCATCGCACATACTTTTGCTCAGTCATAGTCCATACGCTGTGGCTCAACAATAAAATAAATACCATGGATATACTTTTACATCGTTTCATGAATTCATTTACACTTTATTTTGCACAGTTTTTGTCAATTATCGAAATATTATTGAAAAGTAGTAAATTATTTAATTGCGTGTGCCACAGGAGAGGCTTAGTACAAAGCGTGAGGATGGTGCCCTACAGAAGATAAATTTTAATGCTGAAGATGGTACAAACACCCAGACCCCGAGTCATAGGAATGAAGTTTAAAATCCTTGACCGAGCCGGGAATCGAACCCGGAACAGACTGATGATTTTGAAGAGGCATTAGCAAATCTTGGCATTCAATGACATTATAATAATGGGTGACTTTATCACTGGCCTTTTAAAGCAGACTAGTGACGCGAACAATCTACTGGATTTATTTCTCGCTATAAACATGACGATTTTACCCCTCAACGCTACTAATCACGTTCATTACTCTGACCTTAATTGATCTTCTTGTGACAAATCAAAAGGTAATTAAGCATGGACAGATCCCTGCTCCTGGCATCTCTTCACATGACCTATTGTACATGTGTTATTCTACACGAATATCTAAGTACAAACCACGCTACGAGACTTACGACATACGAACCGGAATAAACTACGCCACGATCCATATAACTTGCCTTGGGATAGTATACGTAATTTTCAGAACATTAACGATCAAGTAAACAAATTCAATTCACTGGTTCTGAAAATATTTGAGAAGCACGCACCACAGAAACAGGAAATAATCACCCGCCATTCTTCATTCGTAGCTAACGGCCGACAAAATACACATACAATACACACAGACGCATGACACAGATGATTTAGGACGGTACAAGGTTCTGAGAAACAGAACCAAGCAGTAAATTAGGAATTATAAATGTAAATACTGTCATGAACTGTTGAACAATAACAGCCCAAGACAAAAATTAAGTAAATTACGTACGTTAGCTACAGGTAAAGCCGTAAAGCAACATGTACCAAGCATTTCGCTACAGGCTTTAAATGATAATTTCGCACGGCCAAGAATTGCCTCTACCTCTTTCCCTACAAATTACCCTTGTTTCAACAGCAGTCTGTGTATGAGCAATTCTCTTTTAGAAATGTCAGCTCAAATGAAGTTAAAGTTGTGATATACTGTACTACATCTAATGGCACAGGTAATGATGGCATTCCTATATCGCTGAATATGGTTATCTTAAGAGCTGTTCTACCAATAATGACTCATATGTTTAACTACTGTCTGACAATCGGAGTGTTCACTGATGTTTGGAAAGATGCACTAATTAGACCCATCCCGAAGAGCTCCAAGTTATATTCTCCTCCAGATTATATTCCAGTATCCATCCTACCACCCTTATCCAAGGTGACTGAACATCTAGTTCATACACACGTTACTGAATACCTTACCAAGCATGCCCTCCTACATCCCTTTCAATCCGGCTTCAGGAAAGGTCATAGCACTGCGACAGCTTTACTACGAGTTAAAGATTATATAAGACGCGCAATGGAGCAACCTGATGTGACTGTACTCACAATACTAGATCTCAGTAGTGCCTTCGACACTGTCAACCCACAGTAACTACTGCAGAAACTTCGAGAGCTAAATTTCGATAGTGTGTCACTACGTGTCTTACTGTGTCTTACCTTGAACGTGTGACAGTAGGAAATGTGAGTTCAGGATGACAAAGTAACACCCTCGGTGTTCCTCAGGGTTCGGTTCGCGGACCACTGTTATTTTTCATCAAAATTAATGATATATCAAAAGCTCTTAAATTCTGAAAATTGCTAGTGTACGCGGATGATGTACAGATTTGCTATCATTAAAACCCTAGTAATATCGATACTAATATTACTAAAATAAATTGCGACCTGCAACATCTTAGTGACTATGCAAATTAAAACAGTTTATTAATAAACGCAAATGAAACTCAAGTTAATATCATCGGTACCAGTAAAAACTTATATTTCCTCAAGCAACAGGACAATTCCCCAATAATTTTGAACAATGAAATCATACCCTACTCTACTTCAGTGACTAACTTAGGAATTATTACGACTGAGACCCTAAACTGAACTCAACAGGTGATAAGCACATGTAGGTAATAAAGTACGCAAGTGTTTTATCCATTGAAACGGTTCTGTAATATATTCTCTGTTCGACTTAAAGTACAACTAATTCACGCTCTTATGTTGACTGAAATAACCTATGAGAGTATCAAGAAACTGGACCGAAGCCTGAACAGCTGCGTAAGATATCTCTTTAATCTGCGATATGATGCTCATATATCACCTTATTATAAGGAGCTATCGTGGCTTGGAGTGCACCAGCGCCATGAAATTCGCATATTATCATTTCTGCACAAAACATGCTTTCCACTAATACTTTCAACTAATCTGTCTTCATCGTTTTCTTACCTCTCGTCCTGTCACGACCGCAATACAGGATTTTGCTCCTCTCTTGCCATACGTCATATATACCGCTCTGCTGTTTACAACCGCTACTTCATAATCTCTACGCCCAGGTCATGGAATTCGCTACCTGAGAACTTTGGAGACAATCCCTCTCATCGCAAGTTTAAAGTGGCTTGCCGCGAGCATTTGCTGAGTAGATCCCGCTGACTTGCTGGATAATTGTGGTGTGAATGAAGGAATGAATGAGATGAATGGATTACTGTAGTTTCATTTACGTGTATTTTACTTTGTGTATTTTAAAATTAAGGACTTTATCATTGTAGGTATGTTAGGTATTCAGCCCGAAGGCTGGTCTGATCTTCCACAGCTCCACCAAAGGCTATCATAGACAGCCTAGGCGTCACTGCCTGATACCCTTATTATTCCGTATAGGTACAAACTGCATGGTAAAGTAAGGGTGTATTCTGCCCGAAGGCAGGTCCAAACCTCCGCAGAGGTGTGCCTGAGCCGGAGTTTCCGTATGGTAGAGTGGCCAGTTCCTTTCCGCTCCTCCATTCCCTTACCCCCCACCAACAGCGCGTGACAACCCATCCAAATCTTGACCACGCCCAATGTTGCTTAACTTCGGAGATCTCACGGGATCTGGTGTTTCAACACGGCTACGGCGTTGGCAAACTGCATGAAATGTAAACAATCTGTAATTATATTCTGCATAACGATAAGCACATACAGTTTGTTCTAACAATTATTATTAATAAAACTTTCATTTTTTTTACTCACAAGTTTGCTTTAGGTCACACCGACGCAGATAGGTCTCATGGCGACGATGGGATAGGAAAAGCCCAGGAGTGGGAAGGAAGCGGCCATGGCCTTAATTAAGGTAGAGGAAAACCGTCTCCATTGATGCCGACAATGGGGTTCGAACCGACTATCTCTCGGAGGCAAACTCACATCAGGGCGTTCATAACAAAGAATCTTAACAGGTCGTGTTTTGACTACCTTGACATCGTTAAGCCAGTATACACTAATCAAATCCGAACCCGATTATCTCCGAACTGAAATGTCGTATTTCAAGGAATTCTGTTGTGTTTGCCTTATGCCTTTGCAAACAAACAAACAAGCAAACAAAAAACAAATAAAGAAAATGAACGGAATATATTCTTACTGTTTACATTCATAACGCGAGAAAAAAAGAAGCATGAGGCAATTACTTGAAGTATATGGACAGAATTATAATATTTTATTTGTATAGATAGGCCTATATAATATGTGGAAACGCGGACATTGAAGGACATATCATTGGAACGCTTGGAAGTCTTTGAAATGTGGACCCACCGGAGGATGCTCAGGAATGCGTGTGTTGTTCGACTAACGAACCGAGAAGTACACAGATTAGCAAGGGCAAGTCCGAAACTCATTCGAAGAATAAAGTGACGTAGGATTTCTTATCTTGGCAACATCCTCTAAAATGACCATTACCTTATCTTACTGCGGATTGTACAAGGAAAAATACAGGGCCGAAGAGGTGTCCAGAGGACGCGGACGTCATGGCTTACAACTTCAAAGAATGAACTGGAATGCACAGTGTTGAAAAGCTTCTCCATCTAGCAAGAAATCGCACAACATTCGCCACAGTGATCGCCAACGTCAGGATGACCTCATATGGTACACTGAATAATAATAATAATAATAATAATAATAATAATAATAATAATAATAATAATAATAATAATAATAATAATAATATATAATGACCTTAATTTCTATAACAAATAGTTTTAATAAGTTAAGGGGAAAATGGAAATGCAAACTTAGGGAATGTGTTCCTCCTCCAAGCATTTACACTAACCTGTACATCCTCCTACAGCCAACTCCCACTATTCATCACCCCTTCATAGCAACCCCGAATTTCCTTGCCAGGGAAAAGGGATTTTTTCTACATCTGTTTCGAGTGAAATAAAATGTATCGTTTCATAAATCAAAATTCCCTTCTCTTCTGCAGGTCATATTGTTAGAGTGATATGTTTAATAAAGGTGAATTATGGTTATAGACAGATTTCAGTACATTTATTGATACACATGCGGCTTGGTATTAAAATTTTTCTCGGCTTTGGCCGTTTTACTATCAAGACGCGCTTCAGGTGTAAATTCTTACGCGAGCGCAAACGCGTCCTGTAGAAAGTTATTTACCTGTCGTGCAGTCTTGAAAGGTTATGTATCACTTGAAACAGGCAAGTTACGTGCACGAACCCGTTAGGGCGTGATCCATAAATACTGTCAAGATGTATAGCTGAAATATACCTCAATTACCCTTCGTCTTCCAGGGGAGGTGACAAATTTCCGGAGTAGTAAGATAACAACTTATTACCTGTCTGGATCTTTCTAATATGAATGGGTCGTAATTCTACGACATACGAATATAACATAAGATCATGTGCGGTTTGTCCACCTCCTTGGCTCAATGTTCAGTATAGATGCCTCTGGTTTACAGTTCCCCAGGTTTGACTCTCAGCAGGTTAGGAAATTTTAATCTTAAATATTTAACACGTTTAGTTACAGACCGCTACCGACGTGAGCTAATAAGTTCGAGTTACTCGTTGATGCCAAAATGTTCACAGGCTTAACCAAGCAAGTGATCGCTGAAACGATAATCATTTTATATTAGGTTAACTTGCCATGTATACTAGGTCACATAGTGTGACCCCGAATGGAGTGGTATTAATCATTAGGAACTGTACACGTACCGCCATATGCGGTCGCACTTATGCGATAGTTAGATCCCTTTGCTCGGGGACAGGGTCTCTGCGATGCTTTCAATATCCATGAAATAAAACACAGAACACTATTCTCTACCACACTAACATGTAATTTCTCGTACACGACTGATTCTGCCCACCCTCGTCGGAGGATCTGCTTTACAAAGATAGCTCGGACTCAGCGAGGGATCCCAACACTACCGCGTCAAGGGCAGTGTCTTGGAGCGTGAGACTTTGGGTCGCGGAATATAACTGGGGAGAAGGACCAGTACCTCAACCAGGTGATCACACCTGTTATTCTGAACAGGGGCCTCGCGGTGGGGATGGGAAGACTTGAAGGGAAAGACAAGGAAGAGTGACCATGGCCCTATGTTAGGTACGATCCCGGCATTTGCCTGGAGAAGAAATGGGAAACCACGCAAAACCACTTCGAGGATGGCTGAGGTAGGAAAAGAACTGAGTTTACCTCCCAAGGCTGAGTGGACTTCGTACCACGCTAGTATCACTTTTCAAATAGTGTGGCAGAGCCGGGAATCGAACTCTGGCCTCCGGGGTAAGCAGCTAATCACACTAACTACTACACCACAGAGGCAGACCGTACGAATTACCTTTTTATTACCATAGGCACTTTTAGATTATAATAATTTGTGTATCCATCTGATAAATTACGAAATTATAACAGTATGTAATTTTTTGTCCATAAGTAGCTTAGAAACGGACTGACATAAATACAAATTCGTCTATCAATTCCAGTCTGTTGCAGCCTGTTTATGAGAACCGGGCTGAATTGGTTGATTAATTCGTAAAATACTAAAGGTCATATTTTTAGAAATTAATTGTTGATTCTTATTCTTCTTCTTCGTCTACCGCTCTTTCCACACCCGTGGGGTCGTGGGCGCGAACTGTGTCGCACATGTGGATTAGGCCCTGTTTTAAGGCCGGATGCCCTTTCTGATGCTAACCATATATGTAAGGATGTTATCACTATTGCGTGTTTCTGTGTTGGTTGGTAGTGTAATGTATTGTCTGAATTTGAAGAGAAAATTGTTAGATTAAAACAAAAACACCCAGTGTCCGAGCCAGAAGAATTAATCAAACACAATTAAAATCCACGACCAGGCCTGGAATCGAGCTCAGGACTCTCTTAACCGAAGGCCTCAACGCTGATCATTCAGCCAATGAGTCGGAATAAATCAATTTTTGATTATTTCTCCCAAATAGTAACAAAAACACGAAGCATAACAAACCATTCAGGATCATGACCGTCCAAGAGGATTGCTGTCAATTCAGATGGCCTTCAAGTACCAGAGTGACACATAGTCAGCGTGACTACATCCTAATGTGTATAGCTTGACTTTCATAACCGTGTTCGCTGTCTCTCGTATTGACCAGCTCCTCAGTTGGTCCAATAAGGCTGAGTGTACCCTGTTCCAGCCTTCATTCCAGAATTGTAATCCCTGGATTGACCGAGAACATGATACGCTACCACTACATCACAGGAATGGTCTCTAAATAGTAAATTAATAAATTAAACATATCGAATTATGGACGGAGGTCATAAAGCTATTATGAATGTGATTGATGACTGTTTTCGATCGAGCAGATGGTTGAATACTCAAATGGGAAATTAACGTTCCTTAGTTTAGAATTTCACCTACAATTGTTTTTATGATTCGTAACTCTCTACAGAATCACCTCTGTGATGTAGTGGTTAGTGTGATTAGCTTTCCCTCCAAAGGCCCGTGTTCGATTCCCGGTTCTGCCACGAAATTTGAAAAGTGGTACGACGACTAGAATGGAGTTCACGCAGCCTAGGAAGTTCAACTGAGTAGAGGGAGGTGGAGGGTTCGATTCCATCTTCAGCCATCCTCAAAGTGATTTTCCATAGTTTCCCACTTCTCTTCCAGGCAAATACCGGGCTGGTGCCTAACTTAAGGCCACAGTCATTTCCACCCGTTCTCTTCCCATCCCTTCCAATCGTCCCATCCCTCACAAGGCCTCTATTCAGCATAGCAGTTGACGGAGTCTGGATGAGGTACTGGTCCTCCTTCTCAGTTTTATCCATCTGACGAAATGTCTCACGCTCCAGGACACTGCCTTTGAGGTGGCAGAGGTGGGATCCATCGCTGAGTCTTGAGTAAAAACCAACCCTCGAGGGTAAACGGATTTAATATTAATAATGATAACTCTTCATATCAGAGCCAACCATGAGTCAAACTGATTGCGAATTTTACCTTCTTTTAACGTTGATTAGATGATTAAAAACCAGCATGACTTAGTTTAGAACGAAGCCATATTTTTCCGCGTCCACTTAGTTAAATGTAACAAAAACATTTCGGTCTGTCAAACTCACAGTGACTTTGTCAAAGAGGTTGGTGAGTTACAGCATTGTAGTGCGTGATTATCTCAGTGGCTTCGCTGCTGACTTTCCACCGGGAAGGCCGAGGTTGGAGTCCAGATCAATCCTGCTTTCGGATTTTTATTTAAAATATTACCTGGCGTCAGGAAGCGCCTAGTGGCCATGATCGATAAGACTATATAGTCTGTGACCGTGGTTATGCGGTTCGGTATCCATCCTTGCATGGCTTCATGAATTCATGGCCAAAACCAAGGTGAGTCTGGGTGGCCACAGCGGCCGCAGAAATAACTGGGATAAGTTGAGGGAAGTTTAATGAGTAACAGCGTTCAATCAATTGTCGACTGAAATTTTCTACCTAAGTGATACCACCTCTTAGAGTCAATGCCTATAATATATAGATGAATAGAAGAGAAATGAAGCATTTATTATGTAAGTACCATTTCCAGTTTACAGTGAACTCCAGGAACAATGAGGAAGTGATGATTAGCGTTTCCTTAGCACTGCATAATAAGCTTTTTCTGTGCTTTTCATGAGTTTTAATCTTCTCCAGACACATTTATATCTCCGTTGTGCCTTACCTTCTGTCATCAGTTGCATCGAGATGTAATTGTCATTTGGAACGGGGCACAGTCACTGACTTCTTATCATAACGACGTGTTTCCAACCCGGAAATACTTGAGGAAATTTTGAAAAATGAAGTTACTCCCTTGTGGTTGGTGTTCAGTATAAAAATATAGATCTCGTGGTTATGGTCACGAAATCATCACTCAGTAAGTATGGTTCCTTGCTTTTATTAAGGAGAATTGGTGGAAAACAAAATCATCAGCTTATCAGAATGAAGGCCATCAGGGTAGGAGGGGTGGTAGAATACAATTTCTAATAACTATATTGCATGTCAAAATTCTTTATTCAATTCCAGACCTTTCCGCAGTGTTCATATGTAGTGAGGACATACGACGTTATTGAAGGTTATTTGCTAATCTGATGGAGACGTAGTGCCAACTTTAAAACTGGAAATAATCTGGAAAGTAAAAAGGAGAATGTAGAATAGGGATGCCGATGAGACGTCAGTATCTCTTCTCGGTATTATGGGGATAATCGTTCGGGAACATTTCCAGAATCTCAGAGATATTGTTTGACAGCATAATTTTGTAACTCACTGAACCACTACCTTTACTTATAATAATAAATTATTTCGTGTAGCTATTTCTGGCCGGGTGCAGCCCTTATAAGGCAGGCCCTCCAGTGAGGATGGGCGGCATCTGCCCTGTGTAGGTAACTGGGTGTTATTGTGGTGAAGGATAATGTTATGTGTGGTGTGTGAGTGGCAGGGATGTTGGGGACAGCACAATCACCCAGTCCTCGAGCCAAGGGAATTAACCATTAAAGGTCAAAATCTCCGACCCGGCCGAGAATCGAATCCGGTGCCCTTTGAACCGAAGAGCACTGCACTGACCATTCAGCCAGGGAGCCGGATATCTTTTCTTCTGGTACTGTATTTTAGAAACGAAATTTGTCAATTTTCATTTGCCTATTAGTTTGAGTATAATGTACGTGAGCGAGAATAGGAGAATCAATAATATTTAGAAAACAATAATGATTAATTTTTACTCACATTAGGTCTATATAGGCTACATGAACATCAGGAGTACTTCAAAATTATATTCAAGTATTACAAGATATCACAAACATGATAAGAATTTACTCTTCAGGAAAGAACACTGTAATACCAGCCTCAGCTCATCCGCATGGAACAGTATTGCTGTATCCCGTTTTACGGTCCTCGACCTGCAAACCCTGCACAGAGTTATGGCTTTCTTAGTTTTACTATCATGCTTCTGCTATAGTATATATTCAGAGGCTAATACAAACATGTTGGCGTGAGTATATTTCCTTACTATGTACCCTAATTACAAACATAGAAAGATTCGCAGAAGTTATTTCATTGTTTTCAACTTATTTATCTTGTACATTTGGATTACTAGTTTATTTTCAGATAGTGATATTTCCATAGCAATATGAAACTGTAAGCTTGAATTCGGGATATGGCGGGTTCAAACCCTACTCTCGGTCACCCCAAAGGTGATTTCCCCCTGGTTTCCCATTTTCACACCAGAAAAATGCACGGTCGTTTCCATTCCATCCCTAGCCCTGCCCAATCCTATCGTCGCAATAATACCTTCCTGTGTCGTTACGACGTAAAACAAATAGTTAAATAAAAAGTAGTGGAAAAATAACAAAGGGAAAACTTTATCATTCATCATTGTCATGTACTACACTGTTCAGCTTTCATGCCCCTGTGAATAACCCTTGTATATTTATAATTCTGTGTTCCCTGCCATTTGTACGTTACTGCTCGCTTCTCATTTCTACGACCTCATCCTCAGATCATTACATACTGAGTTAGTTTATTTTTCTCTGGCTATGTTTCTTCGGTGGGGAAAAATCCAAAGATATTCTATATAAACTACCCTCCTCAATATTCCCATTATTCTGTTAACTATCACGAATACCCGTCCATAATTGCTCATTCTCCTTCGAAGCAGCAACATTTCGAACTTGTGTCTGCTGATCCTTTGTTAATCTTTATATATTCAAAACTTCTTACATAAAAGAAATTATCTCGAAACAAAGTTATGTATGAATAATTTCGTCCGACCTTTCGCGTATCTTTCTATATACAGGGTGAAGCGTAATTCGCGCACTCGGGCGTCGCAGCGCGACTCCTCACATGCCAGCAATAAAAAAATGTCTCTTACAAAATTTCATCTTGTGAGTATATCCGGCAGAAAAACGACGTTGAAGAGTAGCAATCTGGCAACACTGTAACCACATGTAGGGTAACTACCTCTGTCAGCAGAAGTTAGTCGTACTGCCCAGTTGGTGCAATGGTCAGACTTTTGGGTTAGCATGCAGGAGGTCGAGTGGTCGATCCTGGGTTAAGGCGTATTTTTTTTTTATTTCGTAAATGTAGTCCAGGTGGTATGGTATCTGGCATCTTAATCGTCAACAGCGATTGCAGTGGGTCCTCTAGAAACCATTTGCACTTACATACTACGATCCTAGAAATGGACGAACAATCGTTTTCATTAGTCAGATTTGAAAGGCGTCCTTTCCACGTCGTGGGTGTGAATTCATTCGCACCACTTCATCTACTAGATGTGCAACCTGTTTTCTTTGTACCCTCCTCCAATGGTCCCATAGATTAGTACCAACTATTATTCTTGCCTCGTTCAGGTCCATTACATTTCGTTAGGGCCTTACGTTACCAGTAGGCCTAGCAACGTGCTCTGCGAATAATGTCCAAACTCGGTTACAATGTGTATGTGTTATCACCATGGTCCCAATAATTCTGCCTTTCGACATTGCGTCTGGTAACCGCATGCTGTTTAGTACGTATCTCAATGGTACGAGGGCTGGAACGGGGTCCACTCAGCCTCGGGAGGTCAACTGAGTAGAGATGGGTTCGATTCCCACCTCAACCATCCTGGAAGTGGTTTTCCGTGGTTTCCCACGTCTCCTCCAGGCGAATGCCGGGATGGTACCTAACTTAAGGCCACGACCGCTTCCTTCCCTCTTCCTTTCTTATCCCTTCCAATCTTCTCATCCCTCCACAAGGCCCCTGTTCAGCATAGCAGGTGAGGCCGCCTGAGCGAGGTACTGGTCATACTCCCCAGTTGTATCCCCCGACCAAGAGTCTGAAGCTCCAGGACACTGCCCTTGAGGCGGTAGAGGTGGGATCCCTCGCTACTGTAAATGTAGGATACATGTGACTTCAGAAACGATGTCTTACTGTATTACAGTAGGTAATGTCAGGTGGAAATTAGCAAATAAAAAATGCGCCTCAAAACCAAGATCGAACCATCGACCTCCTGCATGCCAACCAAAAACTCTGCCCACTGCACCAACTGTACAGCACGACGTGAACATGCTGACAGCGGTAGTTACCCTACATATGGTTACAGTGTTGCCAGATTGCTACTCTTTAACGTCCGTTTTCTACCAGATATACTCGGAAGACGAAATTTTGTAAGAGACATTTTTTTTATAGCTGGCATGTAAGGAGTCGCGCTGCGACGCCCGAGTGCGCGAATTACGCTTCACACTGTATATAAAATTGGATGTTGGTATGTTTGAAGCTAATAGACTCTAAAACTACTGGACCGATTTCGCTGACATTTTCACAATTTGTTCTTATTACATCTGAGAGGGATTATGAAGTGGTTTGAATGAAATTTGATTGGTACTTCGGCACTAAGGAGTGAAAAATAAAATAGGGGAAGATAAGCAAACTGCAAGACAAGTCCAGTCAGCGGGTTGCCTACCCAACAGTATGTGAAGATCATGATATGTTCCTTAAAACTTAGTCCTGCTTTTAACTGGAAAAATTACTGTAGGGGCAAGAAACCCCTAGCACCCCTAAAGGAAGGGGGTGAAACAAAAAAATCCGAAAATGACGATATTAGTGACGAATTGTCCGACTCGTTGGCTGAACGGTCAGCGTACTGGCCTTCGGTTCAGAGGGTCCCGGCTTCGATTCCCGGCCGGGTCGGGAATTTTAACCTTAATTGGTTAATTCCTACGGCACGGGGGCTGGGTGTATGTGTTGTCTTCAGCATCATTTCATTCTCATCAGGAAGCGCATGTCGCCTATGGGAGTCAAATAGAAAGACCTGCACCTGGAGAGCCGAACCCGTCCTGGGATATCCCGGCACTAAAAGCCATACGACATTTCATTTCATTTCAGTGACGAATTCATAGTATTTGGGGTAGCTGAGATGAACTGTGACACTCTGAATCCGATTGGTAAACACATTATGACTTACTGTTTGGGACAGAAAACTGTAGGGTAAGACACACATACGGGCGGGATCGTACAACTGAAGATTTTACAGATGTTAAAATTGGTATTTGGAATCTTCTTTAAAAATAAACACATTTTTTTTATTTTTGGAAAATCCATAAACTATATCATCGGTATTAAATGTTCATAAAATTATTGAAATGGGCAGCAAAAACAATATGACTACGACAGACATATCAGGATGAGTTATCTGACATATTTATAAGGAATGCTGTGGATCAGCGCACGGGTCCACTTGTTCTAATATAAAATATTAAACGTAAATATTTTCATTTCTACTGCTAGAGCTGCATATTCTGCTGCCGCTTATTATAAGATTAGTGGTAGATATTTCTCTTCATATTCGACTCAGTTACCACCAAATACCATTTATTAAGTTGTCTCTTCCGGATATTATTTGTTATTTAATGTTTTTATTATCAGGTATTATCTAAATTTATTCTGAATTAGCTCTCTAAAGACTTAAGAAACTCACGGTTATAGATTATTCTACATTCGAGGAGCACTGAGCAAATGCTGTCATCCTCAGATAGTGTGCATTTGCAACCTATCACATTTCACAACGTGTTATTTGTTTTGAAACCTATTGTTCGGCTTCCTGAACGTGTTTCATAAAGAAACATGTATGGATCTGTACTACACACAAGTATGTTTGATTATGTAAGAAGGTTACTAATTGTTAGAGCCATATAATATTAAATTTAAGTTACTGAAAAGGACTCGATACAACTTTTTACAGAAGAATGTTGAAAGCTATTTTTCTTGCAGTACCTTTCATATATAATATATAGGAAATAGGATCATGTGCTGACTCAGGCATGCTATCTGACATTACGCAGCTCTAAACCTACCCGAAACAATTAGCTCAACTCTGGGGCATTATCTCACCTTCCTTCAGAAAAAAGTAGAGAGTATGAAAGACCGACCAAATCATCACTCATTCATATCATGGAAAAGCAGCTCACTCACTCAGACTGAAACCTAAGGAGATTTTATTCTTATGCTGTAAAAACCCTCTACAGCTCTGCCTCCAGACTCAATTTCGGATGTACAAGGACACCTTAACATGTTAGCACTTTAATAGGCCTACATGCTAATTGAAACTACGAAAGAACCGTGTGAAAGTCTTTCGATGGGATTAGTCTGTTACGTAGCCGCTCACGTAGCAAAAAATATTTAAAATAAAATAGAACGCGATGCAAGTTGTACCTGGGTGGAGGATGCGGACGAGGAGCGCACCCATGGTGTACCCTGTCTGTCGTGGGAGGCGACTGGGAGGGACGAGCAAGGGATGATTGTGTTGGAACCATGAAACTACTTGTGGTTAGTGTCATCGCGCGGGGGGGGGAGGGCACCATGGGTCGCCTTTGCTTGCGGGTGGTACCACTGCGATTGGTGGCAGCGGGTGGCGGCTTCACTGTGGGTTTGCAGTACCTGTGATTGGTACCCACTATGTGAGGAACACCACGGGAATACCGGCACCCGTGACTGGTACACTTATGTGGCGGTCACCACTGGTTTGCGTTGCCTATGACTGGCGCCATTATCTCAGAAACACCATAGGTCTTTGTTACCTGTGCAACGTACGATACTTGTAAGTAGTACCATAATGTGTGGAACACCGCGAGTCTACGCTACTTTTTATTAGTACCGAGATATGACAAATACCATGGTTCTGTTTTAGTAGCAAGGTAGCATTAAGTAGCATTATGAGGGGCCGTTGACCTGGATTTTGAAACACTTTAGACGTCAAGCGTCATAGTTTCAATAATGTGCCTTAGAAGCGGTCCCTTGGTCAGTAATACTCTTGTTTTAAGATAGTTTCTGGGAAGGTGGAGCATTGCGGGTCGGATCCACTGATTGTCTTAAAATCATTTTTATTCACGCATTCTTAACCATCACGTTTTTAATTCTGGTCGGTGGATGATTTTGGACTTTTAAATTGTGATAGCATTTCATCTCATTTCGTTCCGTTAGGGGCTGATGACCTAGATGTTAGGCCCATTTAAACAACAAGCAACATCATTATCATCATCATGTTCCATGAAATATAACATTTTGTTAATATCCTCAAAACTTGACGTGATAGAACAAAACAGATTTGAAATCAGCGCGAAAAACTGCATTGGAAACTGTGCACATCCTGTCAGATATCTACCCTCTTGTAAATAAGTGTAATTGAAGACACCCTGGAAAGAGGATGTAACCAACAAATTTTTGAAAAGTGAAATTTCAATGGAAATAGGGTGTTCCATCATTCTGCTATGCTGTGGTGTCATCTTATGTCTTATACTTGAACTTCAAGCTGGTTTGCACCCAGCAGATCTTTGTCCTCCGTGGTGTAAGCGCATAACATCAGTCAAGATTGTGGACGGTAGTTGTGTTGGTTTACCACCAGTTTTAATAGATCATTTAAAATAAAGGCCACATACGAAATTACACCTGTATTTTCTTGACATTTTTTGTTCTTATTGTTTCTATTATTATTATTATTATTATTATTATTATTATTATTAACATTATTTGCTATCATTTGTGTTCCAAGTGCACGTACAGGATTTATCTTCTGTTATAAACAAATGTACGACATACTAGGAGATTATTTCGAATATATATCACTTTCAAATCATGCATTATATTTAAACTTAAAGTTATAACAATTAAACATTGTTTTCATAGATGAAATAATTTGTACACTTGCATATACAGTTACTTAAAGCAGTGTATACCATGAAATAAACACACTGAATATTTTTCCTCTCTCCTGAAAAATTACTTATTTCTTGGCTACATCCTTTTTTCGGAGAGGCCTTCAATTGATTTCTAAACTTATGTTTCAAATTTGTTAGAGAAGAGCCAATCTATGGTATGAGGCAACTTAAAATACTCTGAAATCATTGCTCATCTGCTGCCCGGGTTTCCGTCTCAATGAAGTATTTATTCATAGTGTATGATAGTTTGTGAATTCAGTGTTGGTTTGGTTTTTGCAATTACGGTTCTCACAACAGAAGAGAAGGTGTTCATCATGGAAAATTGTTATAGGTCATACCAAGTGGGCTGAGAGAATAGACCGAGTTTCTTTCCACGTATGAGGAGCAATTTGATAAGGACGCACCAAATAGTAGAGCAATGTTAGCTATCGTCGGTAAGTTCCGTCATATGGGATGAGTATTACGTCATCAAAAGAGGACAACAGGGCGGAGAAGAACCGTCATCACAAAGTGTCTTACGGAAAGAGATGTGCGAGCACTATTACAGCACTGCAGCCCTGCGTTGTCCATTACGGATGAGGATCCAGATTTCTTCTGCAGCAGATGGTTTCCAGATGAAAACCATATTCACCTTGACGGTTACATCAACCATGAACGCAAGATGTTGAATAGAACCCGCTACACAGTGCGCGGGTTGCGACTTTGTGTACCGTGTTCGGTCATGGAATGTTAGCCTCTTATTTCGTTGACATTGACGATCCTGAGACATCAATTCTATGCACCACTGTATTAATTAAAGCTTGCAAGTATTTCTATATTGCTTTTAATATTTAATATTGCTTATTCTATACTGTGTACCTTTGTCACGAGGAGACGGTAGTCAGGCAGTATCTTTACAACCTAAACCAAATTTTCTCATCACTCAAAATTCAAACCAATTTTGATATACAGCAACGAATGCAGGATAATATATATTTAAATCAGTATAAGGAAGTTGTGTACTTGGGGGATAATTAATTATGTGATCAGTTGGAAACGTACTATTTATTATTGGGGGGGGAGGGGGGTATATTTCGAGGCAGAAATTAGAACGTGCAAGATCAGCCTAAGGTACCATGAGGTCCGAAAACATAAGGACAAATAAGCAAAACTCCACGGCAACCCTCGAAGTCATTCAAGTCACCCTAGGACATTTATTGGCATTAGGTGACAGATTAATTTCTACCTGAGTGGAAGATTTAATTATACTATTTATTTGATTCATGTTGTACTGATTGACACAGGTCTTATATCTAAAATGAGACAGGTCCCGATCAATTGTGGAGAGACAAATGAACGCACAATTGCGTACGATAGACTTACAAGTTCGTTCTCAATGTACAAGAAATACCTGCGTGTCAAGTTCGAAAAGTATCTCATCACTCTTAAAGGAATAAATGTAAGCACCGCGTTGACCTCAAATAGAGCTGACTACCGGAACCACTTTTACCACGACGGCATTCAAATGGGAACATACATTATATCATTATATGCCTCTCAGCGTTCAGTCTGCAAGCCTCTGTGAATTTACTAAACGCCGCCACAATACTCTGTTCGCAACAAGTGCCGTGCCCTCATTTAGATCTACATCTCTTATCTTTAAATCGTTAGAGACTCTGACCATCGTCGTCTTGGTCTCCCTCTACTTCTCCTACCCTCCATAATAGAGTCCATTATTCTCCTAGGTAACCTATCCTCTTCCCTTCTCCTCACATGGCCCCAACACCGAAGCCGGTTTATGCGTACAGCTTCATACATCTGGTTCATTCCTAACTTAGCCCTTATCTCCTCATTCCGAGCACCCTCCTGCCTTTGTTCCCATCTCTTTTTTACCAGCAATCTTTCTCTCTGCTTGCATGTCTGTTACTTCTAACTTATGAAAAAGATATACTGAGTCCACCCAACTTTCACTCATGTAAAGCAAATTTGGTCTGAAAGCAGACCGATGTAAAGATAGTTTCGTCGGGGAGCTGACTTCCTTCTTACAGAACACTGTTGTTCGCAACGGTGAGCTCATCCCTTTAGCTTTACTGCACCTTGATTCAGTCTTACTTACTATATTACCATCCTGGGAGAACACACCACCTAAATACCTAAAATTGTCTACCTGTTCCAGCATTGTATCACCAATCTGTTGAATTTCTTTCCTACTGAGATCGTTTAGTCTTGGAAAAGCTAATTTTCATACCATACACACTGGACCTCTTTTCAAGTTCCAATACATTATACTGCAGGCTTTCGGCACAATCTGCCATTAGGACCAAGTCGTCAGCATAGGCCAGACTGCTTACTATATTTCCACTTAACTGAATCCCTCCCTTCCACTTTATTCCTCTCAGCAGATGATCCATGTGAACTATGAACAGCAAAGATGAAATATTACAGCCTTGTCTAACACCTGTAAGTTCCACGAACCAAGAACTCATTCCACCATCAATTTTCACTGCAGCCCAATTGTCAACATAAATGTCTGTGATTGATTTTAATAATCACGGTAGGGACTCTTTACAATAGTGTTTCACAAAGCAGCAGGTTTTATACCAAGGGAACGTTTCTCTGGTTTATTGAAGAGGCTTATATGATCTGATAGATCTTAGTTTTGGTTATTCTCTAACGACATCTTGAGCCAATGTGGATACTTCGGCACAGTTTTAATATTTATCCAAGACTCGCGTGAGGCATATCAAGTGGAGGTTTCTGTCATCCCGTACAATTACCCCATGCACGGAACTTGCATTGTATCTGCCAAACATGTAGTCGTGGACACACGATTATGAGAATTACGTGTCTGGTAAAGTGGCAACACGGCTGGCCGACTAATTCATCAGAGTGAATAATATAGGAAATATTTGGTCACCAAGTATTATAATCGACAGCCCTTGTCTTATTTGAATTAGAGCTACACATTATTTGACGCACAGATAAATAAATACATAAATAAAACATAAGAAAATAATTGAAAACAGAGATACCAACGTGCATTTCTAAAACTCTCTCAGTGTATTATTGTCACACAAGGATCAAAGATAAATAAATACATAAATAAAACATAAGAAAATAATTAAAAACAGAGATACCAACGTGCATTTCTAAAACTCTCTCGGTGCATTATTGTCACACAAGGATCAAATTTCTTCCATAATATGAAAAAATAATTGTTGTTCATCGAAGGTATTTAGCACGTAATCACCTGCAGTGTGTGAAACTTTATTTCCTTAGGATGAAATAGGGACCATTACCAGGTCAAGAAGTGTTGTACTGGGTAACCACATGCAGTCTCATTTCTTTCCTACTATCGAACGTTGCTGTTGAATCCTGGCAAACTCCCAGACGCCTTAAGGCTGTGGCTAGGGGGTAATTGTCCGATTTCGTGCAGAACGCATTAAAGCATTGAAGTAATGGAGGATGGCCGCGGGCACGCGATTGTGAGAAGTACGGTTCTAGTAACGAGGCAACGCAACACCTACTGCCAGGTAATATCGACCACATACAAGAGCAAGAGCATCTCTCATCCATATGGCAGCATCATTACCAAATCAGATGAAGGAACTGGACTGTGACAGTAAAAAATTCTCTATCCGAGAACTGAGAAGTTCGGTTCTCTGTCTCCAGAGCGTGCAGCAAAAAGTTTAGCTTCATCTAATGTAAACAATAGCATGTTCGATCACTACGTTGTTGTCTCCACGACCTGTTAAATTGAATACGTTTAGGGATGGAATTATGTCCTCATTTTAAGTATATTATACAGGGTGTTTCAAAAATAGGGGCCGTAATTTCATGTATGTATTGGTTACATGCACACAATCAAAATAGTTCATTACAACATGTGCCCCGAAATGCTTCATTTCCGAGTTATGGCCTTCACAACACTGAACTTCACCGGAACGTTTTTCTTCCGCTGGTCATTGTCATTACAGAATAAGTTCAAAATGCCCACCTAATGCTTGAATAAAGACTTCACATCGATGTCTCATTGACCTGCGAACTCAATCCCTAATTCCAGGAGTATTGCGTATGTCCTCACACGATGCCACAATTCGATTCCGAAGGTTTTCCACATCAGGTACCGCAGACGAATACACCGATGATTTTAAATGGCCCCACAAGTAAAAAAGGAGAGTTTTCAGATCAGGTGAGCGTGGAGACCAAGCAATCGGGCCACCTCTATCTTTCCATCGATCAGGAAACATTCGATCCAAGTCAATGAGACATCGATGCGAGGTCTGTATTCAAGCAGGAGGTGGACATTTTGAACATCTTCTGTAATGACAATGACCTGCGGAAGGAAAATGTTCCGGTGAAGTTCAGTGTTGTGAAGGCCATAACTCGGAAACGAAGCATTTCCGGACACAGGTTGTAATGAACAATTTTGATTGTCTACATATAACTAATACATACGTGAAATTATGCCCCCATTTTTGAAACACCCTGTATACAACTCGTCGACATTTCGAATACACTCAGTGTTTATTATCAAGGCGATGTAAATAACCTAGAGTTCTAAAGAGTAACCAAGATGTATTGGCGTTGGGTAAATGATTCATTTCTACCCGGGTGGAAAATTTAATAGTGTTCTTTGCTATGTTGTACTGTATACAGAATGGTCAGAAACAACCTGAACGTGGTATATTGGCATTAGAGGGTTGGTTATACTGATAAAAAATTGGAAAAAGTAATTAGATACCTCTAGCCATTGTCATTTTCTCAGCTGCTGAAGTTAGCCAATCAGATCGCTTCGTGGGCTACTTCAGATAGACTTTGCGAGGCGGTGTTCCTAAATCTTCACGTGGCTTCTGGCCGTCTTGGGAGAGCCAATAGAATAAGTGAACTTCTCCAAGGGAGGGACTTGAACAAGGACCTCTTTGCGGATAGGCTCGCCCCATAGCAAGCACACTATGGGGGCAATGGCTGTGTAAGTGTTTGGTGCTCATTTCTAGGTAGGTGCAGATTTAGCAACACCGCCTCGTAAAGCCCATTTTAATTTGCCCGCGAAGCGATCAGATTGGGTAACTTCAGCAGCTGATACAATTTTAACGGCGCAATATATCGATGTATTTTGTTTAATTACTTGTCAGTACGACCACCGCTCTAACGCTCATATACTCGATACACGTTGTTTCCAACCACTCTGTATATATGCTATATTGTACTGACTCAGACAGATCTTATGGTGACAATGGTATAGGTGAGGGTTACAACCTGGAAAGTAAATTGCGAGAAACATCCCTCCAGGATCTCGATAGTTGGTTCGAACCCACCACCTCCCAAATAAAAGCGGACAACTACACGGCCCGATCCACGTAGCTAGGGGATACGAGTATCAGCCACCATGATAAGTAACACTGTGATGTTTTGGAAACGGCTGTAACCTGAACGTACTTGACATAAAACAACGTTCTACACGTACGAGGAGTGACATAAAGTCTAATTGTTGCTTCATCTACACATTGAGTAATTAATTTTAGACAAACAGTTTTTATACGCATGGAAAACTGTTGTCAGAATACACCGCAACAAATTCGCACAAAATCGACGTCGGTAGCTTCGTAACTTCAGGCGACTGAAATCCAGCGGTTCTAATAAATTACTTAAACGTGACATTCCCTAAGTATTTTTAACATTCATCAGAGATGAGCGCTGATAGCACAGTATGATTATATTCATACGCGCTACCAGATATAATACAATTACAGTGGTTTTAGAAAAAAAGTACTCGAACAAGAATGATGATTGTATATCGGCGCTGCTGTGTAGAAACCGCGAATGTGACAATGCTCTTCCTATCCATTATTTTTCTTAACACTGGTCACTTCTCCCAGCCACATATTGATATGCAGTCCGTCAGAAACATTTTCGTTGAGTTCATTTTCCTACGTGAGTGTGTAAAGGAAAATGAACCTTAATTAAGTCACACTATACAAGTGGATAAATATGTCATGCTAAAACACATTCCTAAGGTACGGTACAGAAAGGTTCTTCTTTTGGAGCTCGGACAACCACGGCATTCCCTCAGAATTCTTTTCATTAGATCCCGGACGTTCTCAACGGGGTTCAGGTCTGGACAATTCGGAGGCCTAGGTATTGGCTCGATCCTTGCTTTTAGAGTAAACCATCGCTCAACTGCCTTTACACTGTAAACGTGAAGACAAACTGTTGGATAAATTTCGTCCGATACTGGAATCAACCACAAACTCAAACGCTGTTCGTATTTCTCGTCGCTGCGTGTTCATGCAATTCTCAATAGCATACCGGTATCGCGGAAAGTTTACCACCACGACTACCTCTGTGACATGTGGCAATTTACTTAACATCATACCTAGCGTTGGGTTCATGCACCGCATCTCTACAGGAAAATGTGTCTTCATCGCTGTTAAATACATCTTGTCAAGCGAAGTTCGGCATTCTCGCGGCATATGGATATAGCTGCAACTCCCCACCCCTAACTTGGCTACGTGGTTTACCACACCAGGAAAGTAAGGCAAAGCCCTGAGTGAAAACGCTGAGACGAATGGATTCTCCTCGCGTGCTGCCAGGAACATGTTTAATAAATCAATCAGTACTGATCTGCATTTCGGGCAGTCGCCCAGGTGGCAAATTCCCTATCTGTTGTTTTCCTAGCCTTTTCCTAAATGATTTCAGAGAAATTGGCAATTTATTGAACATCTCCCTTGGTAAGTTATTCCAATCCCTTACTCCCCTTCCTATAAATGAATATTGAACCTTGGGGAAGAATATTAACCCTTAATGACGGTTTTCGAGAATCTCGCTGCCTCTGTACCCAATCGACATCGAATGGTCATAGATTGAGCAGTCGGTACATCCGATATTGATTTGTGTTTATTTGTTTATGGTTTATTATAATTGAAGAGATTCACTTTAAGTCTCAAGGTACATTTTAATTTCTATTTATTCTTTAATCCTTGAATGCAAGAAGAGAATACCAGAAAATTACCACTGGTAATAAATATTGTACTATAGGTGTATGGTGACGTCCACATCTTTCCTAGCAACGATGAATCAGTATAACGGAATTGAGAAAAAAAACAGTTCGTTAGGAGGAATGAAATCTACAGTACTCTATCTCACAACTGCCGCAGTGTCAGTGCCTCAACTTGCTTACCTGCATACACGTGTTCCCTGACTCACTCCCTTTCTGGCGTAATCCCATTTGTTTTAATTTTTAGACACTTAGCCTCAGGGTACAATCTTTCTTCCTTTCTTGTTTGGTTCTAGAGCCCAGAGCCAAAAGTCAGGATGGAGTAAAGTTATAATCCCTAACACCGTTTACTGGTAGGTTCACGTGTAAGCCTGCTTTTGGGACATAGCCAGGACAGTTATTAAAGTGCACTCATTGCTGTTTTGAGCGAATTTATCAATCAATCACTGTTGATCTGCATTTAGGGCAGTCGCCCAGGTGGCAGATTACCTATCTGTTGTTTTCCTAGCCTTTTCTTAAATGATCACAAATAAATTGGAAAATTATCGAACATTTCCCTTGGTTATTCCAATCCCTAATTCCCCTTCGTTTAAACGAATATTTGCCCCAAACTGTCCTCTTGAATTCCAACTTTATCTTCATATTGTGATCTTTCCTACTTTTTAAGACACCACTCAAACTTATTCGTCTACTGATGTCCTCCCACGCCATCTCTCCACTGACAGCTCGGAACCTACCACTTAATCGAGCAACTCGTCTCCTTTTTCCCAAGTCTTCCGAGCCCAAACTTTGCAACAATTTTGTAACGCTACTCTTTTGTCGGAAATCATCCAGAACAAATCGAGCTGCTTTTCTTTGGATTTTTTCCAGTTCTTGAATCAATTAATCTTGATGAGGGTCCCATACACTGGAACCATAATCTAGTTTGGGGTCTTATTAGGGACTTATATGCCCTCTCCTTTACATCCTTACTACAACCCTTAATACCCTCATAACCATGTGCAGAGATCTATACCTTTTATTGACAATCATATTTCTGTGATTACCCCAGCGAAGCTTTTCTTAAACTATACTATATTTAATGCAGAAATTATATTTGTGATATAAACAGAACTTGTAACGTGCATGAAACTAGACTTAACAGAAAAAATATTAGACGAATAGAATTTGAAATTGAAAATGAATCAGGCAATTTACGAGGAGATGGTCATCTCCTTATATATTCCCTTAAAAATTATAACTACTATCACTAGACATAAAGTATAATTGTGTGCGAACGAATCAAAATAATGCGAATAAAGTTCATGAAGTATCATTTGAAGAGAGGAATCAAAATAAATACATGGTGGTAGTGTTTTCAGAGGAATTGAAAGTAATCCGAGAGAGAAAGGGAAGAATTTTAATCGTTCGAAGAACAAATACATCGGCAAAAGAAATAGGAGGACCACTGTTACTAAAGATCCAAATATTCTCAGTGAACTGCATAATGCATTTATTTAATACATCACTATTCGTACAGCATAAAAAAACATGTAACTTCTTTTACATTACCATCCAGTTTGAATGCGGGAAGAACAAAAATGAACTACATATTGCACATCATGTTGTTAACCAAATAGTTGTGCAACTATTTTAAGAGTCTTATATCAACAAAAGCATTAAATGGTAACAAAAACCCAGCACTTTGATCACTATGAATGTTATAATACATGAAAACGTGTGTCAACGAAAATTCAAATTTAACATAAGTATTTTTTTTTTACATTTTAAAAGGGTGGTAACAGTTAGTTGGAAATATTATAGTTATTTTAATATTAACAATGTGAATAAGTTTTGAAATACATCTTGGTTTCCTGCCTGCTCATTCGTCAAGGAATGGAACACAATCAATTTGGTGACTCTTCCTATTTAGATAATTCTTGTTATGAATGTCATCTCCTGACTGTAAGTAACTAGTTACACGAGTTTGTCACAAATTAATAGTGATTGATGAGAGTCGAACGTCAGTATAGCTGCAGTACATTTTCTTGGGGATAACTGCATTCCCTCTTGAATCCTTTTACGTTAGCTATCACACTTCGTATTCTTGTTAGGCTTGGAAAGTTTTCAATAAATTCTTAATATTGTAGCAATGAACCTTGTAATTATAGGTCTTATTTCTGGCTATTATTTAATTGCTCTTCTTCTGTGTTTTATGAAGAAGCTGTAATCTAGAAAATTGACTGATGGGTTTTTCAGAAATGTCGGGTTCATGTGTGATAATCAGACTTTTCATTGTCAAGAAACTAGGCGAAAGATATGGAGTGATATGTGGATTTTAAAGCTTTAGTCTGACTAAACAATGTGCCGAGTTCTTCGAAAGTCAGTGAATTGCTTTGCATTACTCTCTTCAAATGATACTTCAAGACCTTTATTGCAGCCTCTCACAGGTCTCCAAATTGAGGCGCGTTTGGAGGAATGATGTGACAGGTGGAATTTGTGTCAGCTGTGAAGCCTTCAGTCTCCTTCTCGACTGTTTCAGGGAAGTATGATGTGCATAAGCTCTACATTGTCCTATTTGTACCCATAAACTTGCTAATATTATCGAGGTGAAGATTACTGGTATGGCTTCGTTTCTCTGTGAATAGTCTAAGAGCAGCGAATGATGTTTAGGTCGATGCATCACTGACAATTTATAGATGTTTGGAATGTGTTAAAAAGCAAAGAAGCAATGAAATATATAATATTGTCTTGTGACTTTACCCTGACCTAGCCTTTTTTTTTACCAAAAGAGGACTAGCTTAATATATTCCTGAATTTAAATACGTTCGCCTAGATTAAACTCGTTGCTTGAATAAAGTTCCCATCAGCTGTTCTGATGTGGCTGCTTTGACCTTACAATATGTAGTTCATTTGTGAATAACATATTTGACTGATTGGTCGGCTCAGGGTATTCAGTACTTTAGTCATAGAGATGCTAAACCTAACTGCAGACCTGTACGAAACACTGCACGCCCTCGTGAGATATGATCAAAGTTGCGAAATGATAATACCGTAGTAAGATCAATTCATGTTGGCTGCCACACTCAATCATTGAATTCTGCCAGCTCGTTCGTCAAGGAATGGAATCAAATCAGTTAGAAGACTCTTCTCGTTTAGACATTTTTTTGTTTTGAATGTAATATTCTTACTGTAAGCAGCTTGTTGCATAAGCTTGCACGAGTTAAAAGTGATTGATGCAGTGTATTTTGTTGGGGATAACGACATTCCCTCATGAATCCTTTAACGTTTGCTATTACTCTTCGTATTCTTTCTAGGCACGAACACGTTCGATAAATTCTTCACTAAATATTGTATCAATGACACTTGTGTTTATATGTCTTATTTGTGGGTATTCCGAAAGACTTCCTCTTCAGGCCACGTGGAAAGCTGGCCAACATGGAAGACGCTCAACAGGTTGCGTTCAGGAGTTGGAAGAACAAAGACCAACATGAGAAAGTGGGGTTTTGTCTGTGACTCCACTCTATGTGAATGTGGTAAAGAACAGACAATGAGCCATCTCCTTGTTTGTAACTTGTGTCCAAATACTTGCTCTCTCCAGAATGTGATGGACGCTACCAAGGAAGCATGTAAATTAGCTGCTTACTGGTCACACCACTTTTAATTAATTTTGTATTTATGGAGAGCTTAAATCACATCGTTACCTGCCATCATCAGAAGTGATTAATGATTATAGTACCAGATTTGTTATTGTCCTGTTATTATTATTGTAAGTATAATGTATGTTTCTGACACGATTAAATAAACTTGTGTGTATTTTTGAATTGTTTCACCAGCTGACAAACTTGGCCCTGAAGTTTCTAATCGTGACTATCTCTGAAGTTCATGCCACAATAAGCATTCATGTGCAAAACTTCCAAGATCATTTCTTCGAGATATAAGGTCTGCTGTATTGTCCCATGAAATGATAAGTTTTCAGTGATTCTCATTGCTTACGTCTTGTATTTGATCCGCTTTATTAGCCACAAACGTTTCCCATCGTATTGGTGAAGCAAAAATCCAAGCTGGTGTGTTTGTCGAATCACTCCAAAGATATATTTGACTAATTTTTACACGTAAAATAGGCAATGTTGTGTGAGCTTTTTCACAGAGTTAAAATATTGGTAGATTTTTTTCAGGTCCACCCTCAACTTAGCAGAAATCTCTTTAACTGCAATATGATCTACTGCATCCACTGATCGCAAGTAAAATGATGCGCCATGTGTCCTTCGATATGCACCCTAAAACCCATAAAGTTGTACTTCTATGGTATCCATCCCTATAAATAGCTGATCCACTTTAATTACCTGGATATCAGGAAACATTTTTATCATTTTCTGCAATTTTTGAAGAATTGGTTTTAGTTGCTATGTGTTATCCCACTGGAGTTTACTGATCCAAGTCTGCTGTGAAAACATATTGAATGAACTTATGGTCGAAGTGATCAATCTCAGAGAGTCATAAATGATCAAATAATATAAGTTGTTTCCCGTCGATTTATACGCTCTGCTCTGAAGTTGTCCTTGAAGTTTCTAATGGTTGTATGATATCCAAGGTATGAGTAATTTGTCTGTGGTCGGTGATAACATTAAAAAAGCGTTCATTGCACTTGGCGTATCTTCCCATTGGACTTCAAATTGGGTTTGTTCCAATTCTTATGGAATAGACTCCAACAGCCCATAAAGATTCAGGCATAACTGTCTCGATGTAAATCCACTCGACTTCAATAATTCTATAATCTGTAATCGGAGAGTATTATCCAAGTTATAACTTCCTGAACACAAGATATCCTACAAAGAAATCTCATTTTAGTACCTCAGAAGAAAGGGGATATGTATCTTTCTCTTCATTTACTAGTTGCGTCAAGCCTCGTGTTGCTAGATAAGGAGGATAAGTAGTACCATATGTCACCATGATCAGTTCAGAACATGTTATTGGTTCTTCTGAATATATTTTCTCCACAATATTTATTGTAGGCGTCTGTGTATTGATGAATGGATACTGGCCTGACGACATGTTTTAGCTACATCTGCAAGTATATATAATGGGATGTGTTATTGCTCTTAACAGGACAGAATGCAGATGTTGGTGGACAACAGATCCTGCCAGTAATATGTCACTTTTTTGCAATAGGTTTTACGTCGCACCGACACAGATAGGTCTTATAGCGATGATGGAATAGAAATGGGCTAGGAGAGGGAAGGAAGTGACCGTGGCCTTAATTAAGATGTGAAAATGGGAAAAAATGGAAAAACATCTTCAGATCTGCCAATAGTGGAGTTCAAACCCACCATCTCCCGAATGCAAGCTCACAGGTGCTTGCCCTAAACCACATGACTAATATGTCGTTTAGTAATTTTTTGTGGCTGTTTTTGAGGACCCATCAAATACCAGACTTGTTCCGGATGTGATACGTTACTGTCTTCCATGATTACAAGATGACAGGGTTGCATTGATACCGCTTATCCGGAGCTTCAATATTACTGAAAATTGTAGTAATGCGACCAAGTCTTCGTATTACGGAAGAAACTGACAACAGCCTTCATGAATAACAGAGTTCCAGTTCAATATTCATTCAGCCTAATTATGTCTTGATATGGCTTGTTTGAATGTTTCTCCAAGAGGCAGATGATTTACACGGATGGGAAGTTGAAATTTTAATGATCGATCCTTATCTCATGAGATGATTTTCATAAACTGAACTTCATATTTTTCATATTTTTTGCCTTAAGATGGTACGTTCATTTCTCTGATGTCGATTTATAAGTTCATAAACTTTTTAAAAAGTTTGATTTGATAGAATCTGATGATGAACATGCCATTCTTCTTCTAAATAAATTAATTTTTCACGTATAATCCGTTGTTCAATGTTTTATCTTTTACGCAATTTCCAACTTGTATTTAGTCATAAGTAAGTCTCTACAGGATGAAGAAACTGCGAGTTAAATGAGTGCATAAGTACTGGAATATATTGATACATGGGAATGCACAATTGCCGAGTTGATTGTTAGATTTGACCTTTTCTTTATTAGAACATATTATATTTAGAGTTTATAATGTCTGAAGAGAAAATGATGAATGGTATGGACGGAGTCTTGGGTAAGGAGTACGGGATGAAAGTAAATAAGCCCAAAACAAAAGTAATGGACTGCACTTGTACGAAGTCAGGGGATACCGGTAATATTAGATTAGCAAATTAAGTCTTAAAGGCAGTAGATGAATATTGCTACATGTGTAGTAAAATTACTAACGATGGCAGAAGTAAGGAGGACACAAAATGCAGGCTAGCACAAGCAAGGAATATCTTCCTTAAGAAAAGAACGTCTGGAGCGTGGCATTGCTTAGAAGTGAAACATGGACGATAACTGACTCAGAAAGAAATAGAATATATGCTTTTGAAATGTGGTATTATGTAAGAATGCTGAGGGTGAGACGGATAGATTGAATCACGAACGGAGAGATACTGAATCGAATTGGTGAGAGGAGATCGTTGTGGCTAAATTTGACTAGAAGACACCCAAGACTTGTTCAGTTGGTTTTTGAGGGAAGTGTATGGGGGTAAGAACGGTAGGGGTAGACCAAGGTATGAATATGGCAAGCAGATGTATCATGCTGGAGTTATGTAGAAATGAAAAGATTAGCACAGGTGAGGGTGGCATAAAGAGATGCATCATACCAGTCTAAGGACTGATAACTCAAACAACATATTGCTTAACAGTTATTTTCCAAAAATAAAATACAGAGGTATAGACGGAAATGATTGAATTGTAATAATAATAATAATAATAATAATAATAATAATAATAATAATAATAATAATAATAATAATAATAATAATCGTATAGCCTCACCTACAGTATGCAGACACTTGACGCCATCTGGCTGTCCACTCGTCAATTTCATCGTCCTATTTTACTCTAGGCTTACTACAAAATGAAATGTCGTATGGCTTTTAGTGCCGGGATATCCCAGGACGGGTTCGGCTCGCCAGGTGCAGGCCTTTCAATTTGACCACCGTAGGCGACCTGCGCGTCATGATGAGGATGAAATGATGATGAAGACAACACATACACCCAGCCCCCGTGCCGTTGGAATTAACCAATTAAGGTTAAAATTCCCGACCCGGCAGGGAATCGAACCCGGAACCTTCTGAACCGAAGGCCAGTACGCTGACCGTTCAGCCGACGAGTCGGACGGCTTACTACAGATGGAGGCAAAGTAAATCGAATCTCTCTTGGGCGTCTATGGCTGATATTAATTACTTTTTTTCTGGTAAGCGCCAAATATGTCACCAGAGATCTTTTACATGTCAACATCGTACTATAGGATTATCGCAAGGAATTTATTCCACCCTTCAAAAATACGACCATCGTGTCAAACCTCTATCTCAGGATCCTGAGGCCGACACTATACTAGTGATCCACAAAGGCTGCCTGTAATAACCCTCTCACAATCACGTTTTGTCTTAGGATCAAGTCTTTTCAGTGAAGATTTTTCTTTATATTGATCATCGTTCCATCTATTGTTCGTATTTGCTCAGGTTCAATAGTTTTCATGTTTCGTCGTATACTAACAATTAGCGGGTGAACCTTGAAAGGTTATCATATGTTAATGTTTCCTCAAGGTGATTGTATTCATGTTATCATTCGCGCTCACCTACACTGCCAGTCCTGCTAAGGAGACCGGATGGTTATAGCTGGTCTATGGATAAACTAGATCCGCTATAAAGATAAAAAAGACGCTCGAATCAGCCCAGAGCGGGCTGAGGATGAAGGGCTGGCGACAAGCTGGAGGCTGCTGAGGTGCAGAAGAACGAGGCGAAGACTGGGGCTGATAGGCAACCTGCAAGGCAGATGAATAGAGGTGGAAGCTGAGGTCCTCTTGGCTGGTGGGCTAGCGGGTGCTAGCGTGACACAAAGGAGACTGGCGAAGGCCTCTTTAAAGTCCGGACCGCGCTGACAATACTTGACAGGTGGTCTATGTAGCAGGGGCTCGCTGGGTGTCTGATAATTAGTCACTTGACGGCGAACGATGGTGAGCTGGCAGTTTCAGCGAACAAGCTTGGTGTGATGGATCTTACCGGTGTTCTTCGTACGAGCGCTGGACAGAGAATGGAAAATCGAAAATGGTGAATGGCTGATGGCTGAAAATGGTGAAAATGGTGGTTTATATTGAAATGTTTTCTCATTTTCATATATCTATTTCTTGACATGCAATCAGCAATGCGATGAAATCGCGAGGGAGTATAATTCAAGCAGTGGCTAACAAAATGCATTCTTAAAAGACCTAGTATTACATGAACTATAAAAGACTGCTCCATTTCATCTACGAGTATACTAGTATTTCGTTGTTGCGTCTAGAAACCGCTATATGATATGTTTCAGCCTAGAAGTCTGACCAGAAACGTTCTGTCATCTACTATTGCATGAACCATATCAACGAACTTCCGTTCCAAGTGATACATGTTCTGCGGGTCAGTATTGCTCCCCCCCCCAACATTATCACATAACGGTATTTCGCAGCGCAACAACAATTTACAAGTATCAGCCTGTTACAACTTCTAAATCTCAGTTTTTATTCCGGATTGGCCTTAAAAACTAAGGCCAAAGAATTTTTCCCACCGTCCAACACTTCTTTTATTTTTATAGCTAGTTTTTATGTGTATATAAACATGTGTCAGCTTAAATTCTAGCTAAACATTACAAGATCATGTTTCATTCAATTCTGGAACATATTCATCTTAAAAAACTTATATTAAGTACAATTATTGCCACATATAAAATAATGAAAACACTCAAAGTGATCGAATTTCCAGTTCCGTAGAAGAAAGGGACTCCCTCCAGAAGCAGCAATATTTCGTCTCCGGTTTATGAGAACACTAAAGGTGATCATTTATATGCTATATTTGTACTTAATATGAGTTTCTTAAAGTTGAAGGTATTCCAAAATGGAATGGAACATGTTCTTGTAATGTTTAGCTAGAATTAAGCTGACGTACGTTTGAATACGCATATAAATTACCCATAAAAATAAGTATGAGACTGTGGGAAAAATCCTTTGACCTTAGTTATCTGTTTGTTGACACGAATAAATATTCGTCTTCTCGGAAAGATTAAAAAAATCGTCGAAAGATTGTTTGAAATGCTGGTAAGGAGTGAGGTCTTCTTATGGTGGAGTAAAATATTGTAACCGAAAAGTAAAATTTGCTCTTTCCAAATCCATTCTTCATTAATTTGGTGCTGCTGTACATTAAATCTAACGAGTACTCGATGAGGGTAATGTCTTATTGCCAATAACAAAAATCAATAAGTGTGTTCATTCTTTCAGTTGCCTGATCAGTGATAGAAATACTTTCAACTGGAAGTTCAACATCTGTTATAGATTCACCAATCAATTCCATAGGTATCACCAGTTTCATTCAGCAGTGAAGTTTCTATATCTAAAATTTCCAATTCCTTAGACGAAATTGACTCCCTCCAGAAGCAGTAGAGTTTCATCCCCATATCACGCTAATCACCTTAAATAACATAATAGGCGTCTGTAGAAAAATTCGTTCGTCACTTCACCCTCTCAAAACTCACCAATCTTTTCTTCCAAACAATATGAAAATGATACTTTTACAGACCCGAATATTTCACGTATTTAATTACTGGGATATTGTAATGATTGATGCCACCTTGGAACAAACATTGGAACTACAGAAAGGAAAGGAAAGAAGTCGTGTTTTAGATTTATATTTTCACTATTTTCAATTACATTTTCAACTCATATCTTCCCCTGTCTTAAAGTACTCTGCTGGTTAAAAATCGTCAAAATACGATGCGAAGATTCAAAATCCCAGTATCCATCCACGTGAATATAACACACGATCGACTTCTACACTTGCAATACCCGTGCATCGTTCACCAACGTATAACCCAGGGCCTCTCAAACGCCTAAACTCTCACGCGTGCAAATCGAAGCGTAAGAGCTCCGTGCACTGTACATCGGTTCCACTCGGCTTGGCTCGGACCAACGTTTCATCTCTGGGCTACTCGGCTAAGCTCGGCTCAAGTCGGCTCGGATTTGGAGCGCTATGGAGCAAGTAAGGAAGAGGGAGACAGGGGGAGCGAACGAGACATGCGTGGGGAAAGAGAGAGACAGCGCTATTGCTCCAAAGCGAGGAGTGGGGGTCTGCACTCTGGGCAACCAAGCGAAGTCGTGTTTTGCACCGTGCACAGTGCATGCACCAGGCGCATGCACCCTGAGAGGCCCTGGTATAACCTTTGAAATATCTGGTGCAAGGCTATGGAATTCCCTTGCAGTTAGTGTGATTAATTGCACTCCGTTAGTCTCTTTTAAGCGATCTTGCCCAGATTACCCACTATAACTATCTTGTGTGGGTGTCAGTATGAATGAAGGAATGAATGTGGTTAGGATATTCGGTTATTTACTTGAAAAGTTTTCTGATGTTATATATATATATACATATATATATATATATAGAGGCACTGATATTGTTAAGTGTAAGAGAGGCCCATGGGTTCTAAATTCGTCACAAATAAATAAATAAATAAATAAATAAATAAATAAATAAATAAATAAATAAATAAATAAATAAATAAATAAATAAATAAATAAATAAATAAATAAATAAATAAATAAATAAATAAATAAATAAATAAATAAATAAATAAATAAATAAATAAATAAATAAATAAATAAATAAATAAATAAATAAATGGGAGTGAAATGCGTTGTTGCCAATCATCTGCAACATGAAGATATTGGATTCAGCAAGAGAATCCAACTAGCCTCTTTCACTCCAACTCCAGCACATAACCTGCAAGAGGTGCCCCTGCTAAGCCGAGCAACCCAGTGGAAGGTTGGGTACCAATCCCAGCGGGAAGTTGGGTCGGCGAACAGATCAGTGCTGGGGGCTTCAAGGCTTACAACCTTGACAGTTAACAAATTGTTACCTGCGGGTAACCACCCTAAACTTTTTTCTTAACTCTCGCAACATGGAGAAAACGACCAACGGAAAAACTACCCCAGGTGGTATAAAATCCACCCCCAGTTTTGTTGGGGCAAGCAAGCCTTTGGATTCTGGGGAGCTTGCACCTTCATGTGAGAAGAAGAAACGTTTTAAGTTCTTGGCGACCATCAACATCAACTCCCTCCTAGAGACAGGAAAACTAAAACATACGCTAGATGTTTTAACTGAACACAACATCCTGATAACAGCTGTGCAAGAGACGAGATTCCTCGATCAAGAAGTGATAGAATCACAAGGTTATCGGATCTACAAAGGGCAACCCGGTGAAAGAGTGATGAAGAATGTGCCTCACTTGGGGACAGGCTTCATAGTCAGCAGCAGAATGATCAACTCCATCATCTCCTTTTCATCTCCAAATGGAAGAACGTCCACTATAGCTTTTAAAACTCTCAACAAAGCATACACAGTTGTTAACTTCCATGCACCTACTAATGACACCAACAGGAAAGATATTGAAAATGTGGAAACCTTTTGGAGGGTACTCGAAGAGACAATGGACCGGATCCCAAAACACCACATAACTATTTTAATGGGAGACTTTAACGCCCAGATTGGCAAAGAGAGAAAATTCAAGAACATAGTTGGAGATTACCCAGCCCACAAGAGGACCAACAGGAATGGAGAAAGGCTGATTGACCTGTGCAGAAATTACAACTTAGTCCTCAAATCTACAGCTTTCAAACGCCTTCCTAGGAAAGCCATGACTTGGAGATGTCCTAACCCAATGCTTGGGGAATTCCAGCTGGACCACGTAGCGATCAGTAGAAGCAACAGCAAAGAAGTGCTGAATGTCAAAGTATTGAGAAGCGCAAACATTGATTCAGACCACTATCTTTCTTTGATCAAAACAAATTTCATCCCTCTTAAAAGCAGCAGGGAAAACCACTGCATCAAGTCGCGAATTCCAAGGTTCAATCCAGCCAGGCTGAAAGATAACAATAACTTCACCGAGACCCTGGCTAAAAACAAAGACAAAAAAGATTGGCCCCAACTACAGAAGGCACTAATAGATGCAGCGACAACCACCATCCCGGCAATCAGAAAGAACAAACATCTATGGTGGACAACTACTTGTGACAAAGCAATAGAAGAGAGAAAGCAAGCATGGCTAAAATGGAACCGTAACAAAAGTCTGGAAAACCATAAAAACTTCTTAGAAGTTAGGAAAACTGCTACTAAAATTATCAGGAACACCAAGAGGCAGTACAATAAAAATATCATTGAACAAGCAGAGAGGGATTTTCAAAGAAACAACACTAGAGACTTCTACCAAACTTTTAAATCTCTAATAACACCCTACTCAGCCCCTACACTTCACCTTGGGGGAGCTGACGGAAATCTGAAAATGAACAATGAAGAGTGCACCACAGTTCTAGCAGAGTATTTCAACAACCTTCTAAATTCAAGGGAACCCAAGGAGAAACTGCATTTCGAACCTCAGAATGTTACTAAGTCGGACTCTCTCCCACCAACAAAGGGGGAGATCAAGAAAGCCATTTCAGAATTGAAATGTAACAAAGCAGCGGGCGAGGATGGAATCATAGCAGAGCTCTGGAAATACGCTGATGAGGAGTCAATCCAAAGTATCCATGAAATCATATCAAACATCTGGGTGACAGAAGCGTTACCTAGCGACTGGACCTCAGCTATCATCCACCCGTTACACAAAAAAGGCGACAAATCAGATCTCAACAACTACAGAGGGATTTCCCTTGTATCAGTGACGTATAAGATACTCTCCAAAGTATTACTCACAAGAGTAGAGGCTCAACTAGACTCCTGCATCGGAGAGTACCAGGCTGGGTTTCGCAAGTCAAGGTCATGCGCCGAACAAATCTTGAACCTCAAAACCATCATCACTTACAAAAACCTAAGCGCCTCACCCTACGTGGCAACATTTGTTGACTTTCAGAAGGCCTACGATTCAGTAGATAGAGAGTCACTCTTCCAGGCACTCGCTGAACTGGGACTAGATAAGAAAACCTTGAATCTAGTGAAAGCAACTCTTACCAACACTACTGCCAGAATCAAATTCAGAGGGGAACTGTCCCAGAGATTTGAGATCAAAACAGGTGTTAGACAAGGGGATGGCCTATCTCCAATCCTCTTTAATTGCCTACTTGAAAAAGTCATTCGTGAGTGGACGAAAATGCTACAGGATGACTCTGGATTGAGAATTGGCTACAAGAAAGACAAGTTAACAGTCAACTGTTTAGCCTTCGCAGACGACCTTACACTCCTGGCATCCAGTGTGGAGGAAGCTATCCATCAACTATCCTCTCTCGACCACATAGCAGCTAAAGTAGGGCTGAAGATCGCCATCAACAAAACACAGTTTATCACTAACATCAAAGATGCACCCAAATCAATCCCACTGGGGGACAAAACAGTACAAAGGACTAACTCCTTCAAATACCTAGGAGAATGGATAACCCCAAACATGAATGAAGATCAGGCCATGAACAGAAGATGCATCAAATTGGAAAATGCCTACCACCTATGTAAGAGTATGTACAAATCCAAATCCCTCTCCCTTAACCTCAAAATCAGGCATTACACTACTGTAGTGAGACCGTCAGTACTATACGCCTCAGAATGCCTAAACATGGTAAGAAAAGGGCAACTTAGAAAACTGGAGCTGAAGGAAAGGAAGATCCTGAGAAAAATCATGGGCCCCATTAAAGAAGAAGGCAAGTACAGAATCAGGCACAACAACGAACTGTACCAACAATTGGAGAGCATTACAACATCTATGAGGAAGAGGAGATTGAACTTCTACGGTCATGTCATGAGAATGGACAATCAGAGGCTCACCTCCAGAATCTTCCACACCATCTCTAGAGGGAAAGCGACTAATGCCAAGTGGGCAAGACTCGTCAGAAAAGACCTTCAAGAATTGGACATTGCTCCCAGTGAAATTTATGACAGGAATAGGTACAGAACGTTGATCAGAACGTCAAACTATCTCCAGTCACTAACAGATAAAACAGTACGTCCGGGAGGAGGTGTGAAATGGACTCAGGAGCGAAAAGACATTCACAGTGCAAGAATGAAGGAGTACTGGTCAGAGAAGAAAGCTGCTAGAGATAAGAACCACGTGGTCCATAGCAGGCCCAAACGGAACTAAAAAAAAATAAACAAACAAATAAATAAATAAATAAATAAATAAATAGATAAATAAATATGTAAATAAATAAATAAATAAAAAAATAAATAAATAAATAAATAAATAAATAAATAAAATACAGTATTTTAATTCCTGCACGTAGTTACTTTTGATTAGCACTAACATACGCTTGATTCCTACAGTAAAAATATAGCACTTAATATCAGTGTTACGTTTTACTGTTCGTGGTGTTATTACTCATTGAACATTCACTAGGATAAATACAAATCTGAAAACTAGAGAATTTTGATGCTTGTTTGCTTGTTGTTTTAAGGGGCCTAACATCGAAGGTCATCGGCCCAGAGAATTTTGGGTTAGAATTAGTTCCCTAGTATTTTCCAATAGACTGCGGGCCATGAAATGTGTCTTCGTTGTATAATGCTGGTAATCATCACAGAAGTAGGACATGAAGAGCACAGCACTCTATTGAACTAATATTATACACACCATTCTGAATGTTATCATAGAAACAAATACGACAGGTAATACTCATATGCCACACAAAAGTGGATTTCTTTACCTCTAGAGTGATTTCCAATCTGGCTGTTTGGGAAGTAATCATAATTTAAATCGCATAGAGTTGTGGATTTGAAGTTTAATTAAATATGGGATAACAGAGCAAGCAAAATGTGAAAATGATTTCATAGAGCAAGTGACGTTTTAATGAATATTTGAGTACCAATGGTCTCGCAGCAGGAGAGTCGCACATCTATCGTTGTCTCAATGGGCGGTAATATTATGGAAACTGTACAACAGATGACTTAAATTAATGACACGCTTCAGTGTAAACGCACAGAGGTCGTTTGTGACAAAGGGAACCTCAGTAAGCCAATGCCGTGTGAGAAGCGTGAGCTATAAACCCTCAAACCGAATCTGGAGCTATGAAATGTGTACCGCGTGTAAGCAGTGTCAAAGTGTGTAATATTAGTGAACAAATATACTCAGGGAATTAGCTGTGGGGAGCTGGTAATGTAGCTGAAAGCTTGCATTTGGGAGATATTGGGTTTGAACCGTACATTTGATAGCCCCGAGTAGATTTTTTCCTTGGTTTCCAATTTTCACAGCTGTCAAACGATGGGGCAATACGTAAGTTATGGCTTCTTTACCAGGCTTATCCCCACTTCATCGTCACTGAAAAACTTGTCAGTGTAAGTGCTACGTTAAACCTCATGCAAAAAGGTGAGCCAATACTACCTCTAGCATGTAACTTATCAGCTGATGTTGCCCGACTATAATAAATGTCGTGAAAATTCTTGACGGTGATACTGATTTTTTTTTTTGTTATTCTACTAAAATCGTCTCTTAACATTAAGTGACGTGGGAGATTTACATTCTTCCAGAGAATGAGAACATGCTCTCGAAATTCTATCGTTCTCAGGTATCGGTGTAAGTGTCAATAAGACATCAATAACCAATACATTCTTCTTCCTCTTCTTCAAGTGGCATATCCTCTTAGAAGGTCGGCTACCAACATAACAATTCTTGCTTTAGATGTTGAGTGCCAAACAGTCCAAGTTTCCAGATTATAAATCCAAGAAATGCATCTCCTTCCTGGTCTTCTTTTGTCTTTATCTTCCCTTGAATGACCAGCTGCAGTAGATAGTATTTCTCTCATCGCATCACATGACCGAGGTACTGGAGCTTCCCGATTTTGACAGTATTTAATATGTCCTTTCTCCTTCTCATTCTCCTAATTACCTCATCGTTTGTGACCTTATATCTCCTAGTTAACGGCAGTATCCTTCTGTACGTCCGCAACTCATATGCCTGTAATCTGTCCATTTCTCAAACAATCACTACTGATCTGCATTTACGGCCGTCGCCCAGGTGGCAGATTCCCTATCTGTTGTTTTCCTAGCCTTTTCTTAAATGATCGCAAAGAATTTGGAAAATTATTGAACATCTCCTTTGGTAAGTTATTCCAATACCTAACTCCCCTTCCTATACATGCATATTTGCCCCAATTCGTCCTCTTGATTTCCAAATTTATCTTCATATTGTGGTATTTCCTACTTTTAAGACACCACTCAAACTTATTCGTCTACTGATGTCCTCCCACGCCTTCTATCCACTGACAGCTCGGAACATACCACTTAATCGAGCAGCTCATCTCCTTTATCCCAAGTCTTCCCAACCCAAAATTTGCAACATTTTTGTAACGCTACTCTTTTGTCGGAAATCACCCAGAACAAATCGAGCTGTTTTTCTTTGGATTTTTTCCAGTTCTTGAATCAAGTAATCCTGGTGAGGGTCCCATACACTGGAACCATACTCTAGTTGGGGTCTTACAAGAGACTTACACTCCCTCTCCTTTACATCTTACTACAACCCCTAAACACCCTCATAACCATGTGCAGAGATCTGTACGCTTTATTAACAATCATATTTATGTGATGACCCCAATGAAGGTCTTTCCTTATATTAACACCTAGGTACTTACAATGATCCCCAAAAGGAACTTTCACCCAATCAACGCAGTAATTAAAACTGAGAGGACTTTTCCTGTTTCTGAAATACACAACCTGACTTTTAACCCCGTTTATCATCATACCAATGCCCACCGTCCATCTCACAACACAATCGAGGTCACCCTGCAGCCGCTCACAATCTTGTAACTTATTTATTACTCTGTACAGAATAACACCATCTGCAAACAGCCTTATCTCTGATTCCACTTCTTTATACATATCATTGATATATATAAGACAACATAAAGGTCCAATAATACTGCCTAGAGGAATTCCCCTCTTAATTATTACAGGGTCAGATAAAGCTTCGCCTACTCTAACTCTCTGAGATCTATTTTCTAGAAATATACCCACCCATTCAGTCAATCTTTTTTTCTAGTCCAATTGCATTCGTTTTTGCAAGTAGTCTTCCATGATCAACCCTATCAAGTGCCTTAGATAGGTCAATCGTAACTCAATCAGGCAATGCGCATAATCACGCGTTGCATTCGGAGCACGATCACACTATGGCTTCCTATTCTCAGCAGTATTCCACCTTCAGCCCTTAGACGATCAGAAGCTCTCCTAGAGGTTTGGAAGAACATTCAGCAGAACCCCCAATTACCCATCCATCAAGATATTACGCACACTGAACATCGACTGAAATCAAGGAAACCACCCTGGCGTACAGCAATGGATCTTGAAAGAACCTCTTTTCATGTTAACAGTTCATGGAAAGCCCAGTGGGATCAGTCTTCAGTAGTGAACAAACATCTTGTTCAGAATCCTTCTAAACGCGTACAAGGATTTGATCTTCCAAGACGACAGTGGAGAATCATCAATCGGATAAGAACTGGACAAGGCAGATGTGGTTATCTGTTATGCAAATGGGGTTGGACTAGCTCTGCAGATTGTGATTTTGGTGCCTCTTCTCAGTCAATCCATCACATTGTTGCTGACTGCCCAATTCGAGCTTTCAAACGAACACTAATGGACATTCACCGCACATCGGATGAAGCAGTTGATTGGGTCAAAATGCTAGACCTAGAGTTATAGTATTGTACGGACTAGTGACTACGCACATTTATTCTGAACTATATATGTACATAGATTCATCATACGATAAATAAATAAATAAATTTGGCCTCCTGAATCCAGGATATCTGCTATATTTTGCTGAAATCCTGCAAGCTGAGCTTCAGTGGAATAACCTTTCCTAAACCCAAAATGCCTACTGTCAATCCAGTTATTAATTTCGCATACATGTCTAATGTAATCAGAAAGAATACATTCCCAATGCTTACATACAATGCATATCAAACTGAATGGCCTGTAATTTTCAGCTTTATGTCTATCACAATTTCCTTTATACACAGGGGCCATTATATCAACTCTCCATTAATTTGGTATAGCTTCTTCAACCCAACTACAATCATATATGTATTTCAGATAAGGTACTATATCCCAACCCATTGCCTTTAGTATATACCCAGAAATCTTATCAATTCCAGCTCCTTTCCTAGTTTTCGACTTTTGTATTTTACTGTAAATGTCATTGTTATTGTAGGTGAATTTTAATATTGCATTAGTGTTATTCACCTCCCCTGTCTGGACATTATCCTTGTAACCAACAATACATACTGCTGACTGAATATTTCTGCCTTTTGAAGATCCTTGCATACACACTCCACTTGTTCATTAATGATTCCTGGAATGTCCTTCTCTGAACCTGTTTCTGCCTTAAAGTACCTTACCTTCAAATTTTCAATAAAATTTCTATAACCACCAATTATGCTTGCCGTCATGTTATCCTTAGTTGACTTCTTTGCTAGATTCAATTTCTTAGTAAGTTCCTTCTTTACTCTGTTATAATATAGTGGATCTATACAATTCCTTCCACCTTTAAAAGTATAAACCTGTTTTCACATTACTCAACAATTGCTTTAAATCCATCCCAGAGTCTGTTTACATTTTTATTTACCTTTTTCCAGCGATCATAGTTACTTTTTAAAAACTCCCTCACGCCTGTTTTATCAGCCATATGTTACTGCCTAATAGTCCTAATTTTCATACCTTCCTTTTTCACATTTATTTTTAACTACGACAAAAACAGCTTCGTGATCACTAATACCATATATTACTTCAGTTTCTCTATAGAGCTCATCTGGTTTTACCAGAGCCACATCCTAAATATTCTTCCCTCTAGTTGGTTCCATCACTTCCTGAATAAGGTGCACTTCCCGTATTAACTTATTTGCCATTTTTTGCTCATACTTCATGTCGTTCGCATTACCTTTCCAATTGACAATTGGTAAATTTAGATCACCTTCTACTATCCTTTCCATATCATTTCCAACATAGCTGATTATCTTATAAAATATTTCTGAATCAGCGTCAGCACTACGCTTTCCCGGTCTGTACTATTCAAGGACATCAAGTTGCCTATTATCTTTAGAGATGAGCCCTACACTCAGAATTTCATGTTTTTCATCCTTAACTTTTTCGAAGCATACAAATTCTTCTTTCACCAGAAAGAATACTCCCCCTCCTGCCATTCCTATCCTATCTCTACTATACGCACTCCAGTTCCGTGAGAATATTTCTGCATCCATTATATCATTTCTCAGCCATGATTCAACTCCTATTACAATATCTGGTAAGTATATATCTATTGAATTACTTAATTATTTTCCTTTCTTTACAATGATTCTACAGTTGAGTACTAACATTTTTATGTCATCCCTACTTGATTTCCAGTTCCCTGTTCGCTTAACACCACTCCTTAGGCCACCCCGTTTCCATGAATGTATATGCCTATAACACTTCTAAACAAGTTTCCTAACTTATATGTACCACTGCATTTTAAGTGAAGGCCATCTGAGCGCAGATCCCTGCCTCCTACCCACCCATTAGGATCTATAAATCTCACTCCCAGATTCCCACACACCCACTCCATATTCTCATTTAAATCCCCAATCACCTTCCAGTCAGTATCCCTCCTTCACAGTATTCCACTGATAACAATCTCCGCTTCCTTAAACCTCACCCGTGCTGCATTTACCAGATCCCACACATCCCCAACTATGTTGGTACTTATACCTGCTTGCCTTGCGTTGTTAGTACCAACGTGAAACACTACCACCTTCTTCTTTCCCTCTTCCCTCTCTTCTACTTTCCTCAACATCTGCCTCAACCTAATTCCTGAATAACACTCTACCCTGGTTCTCTTTCCTCCACACACTTTCCCCACATGTCTAACGATAGAATCCCTCATGACCAGAGCCTCAACACTACCCACCTCATTTGATCCCCTCCCCTCCTAGCCAGCCCAATCTTTCCTGTTAGCTGCAGAAGTTACTTCCTCCTTCCTTTTCTCCCACCCATGACCCTGTTCCACCTGTATTTTCCTTTCCACTACACTACATTACCCTTTACTACCTTTTCCCTTCCTCCTACTTTCACACATCTCAGCAACAGTTTCCTGTTCCTCATCTTCCCTTGGTTGTTCTATCTTCAGTGACTCGTACCGATTTCTCACGTACACCTGTCCTGAATTCTGGTGCTGAACAGAGCCCTTAGCCTGCAATTTCTTTCCCCTTAGACCACCTGCTTTCTACAATTCCCGCATTTCCTTCCCATCCCTCCTTTACAAACACTTATCCTGTACATTATCTGAGGGAGGCCTAATTTCCTTCCTCTCCACTGAGAGAATCCTAATTATCTCCCTCAAACTCTCCAACTCCTCTCTCATACTACTTAATGCCTGGCCACACCCACAGTGGCTACGCCTGCACTCCTTAGCCATTATTTACGGAATAATGGGAAGAAAAGGGACAATAAAATAACTTATACATACATATATACATTATCATTACAGACTGTTATGCCTTTTAGCGTTCAGTCTGCAAGCCTCTGTGAGTTTACTATACGTCGCCACAAACCTCGATTTGCAACTAGTGTTGTGGCCTCATTTAGTTCTATACCTCTTATCAATAAATCGTTAGAAACTGAGTCTAACCATCGTCGTCTTGTTCTACCTCCACTCCTCTTACCCTCCATAACAGAGTCCATTATTCTCCTAGGTAACCTATCCTCCTCCATTCGCCTCACATGACCGCACCACCGAAGCTGGTTTATGCGTACAGCTTCTTGCATCGAGTTCATTCCTAAATTAGCATCTATCTCCTCATTCCGTGTACCCTCCTGCCATTGTTCCCATATGTTTGTACCTGAAATTCTTGCTACTTTCATGTCTGTTGCCTCTAAGTTATGAATAAAATATCCTGAGTCCACCAAGCTTTCGCTCCCTTAAAGCAAAGATGGTCTGAAAACAGACCGATGTAAATATAGTTTCGTCTGGGAGCTGTCTTCCTTTTAACAGAATACTGTTGATCGCAACTGCGAACTCACTGCATTAGCTTTACAACGCATTGATTTAATCTCAATTACTATATTACCATCCTGGGAGAACACACAACCTAAATACTTGAAATTATCGACCTGTTCTAGCTTTGTATCACCAATCTTACATCCAATTCGGTTGAATTTCTTACCTACCGAGAGGCTAATTTTCATACCATACTCATTGCACCTATTTTCAAGTTCCAAGATATTAGACTGCAGGCTTTCGGCACAATCTGCCATTAAGACCAAGTCGTCAGCATAGGCCAAACCGCTTACTTCATTTCCACCTAACTGAGTCCCTCCCTGCCATTTTATACCTTTCAGCAGATGATCCATATAAACTATGAACAGCAAAGGTGAAAGATTACAGCCTTGTCTAAACCCTGTAAGTACCCTGAACCAGGAACTCATTCATACATAAATTCTCCCTGAGTCCAATTGTCAACATAAATGCCTTTGATTGATTTTAATAATCTACCTTTAATTCCATAGTCCCCCAGCATAGCGAACATATTTTCCCTCGGTCCCCTGTCATATGCTGTCTCTAGATCTACGAAACATAAACACAAATGTCTATTCCTCTCGTAGTATTTTTCAATTTCCTGGCGCATATTGAAAATCTGATCCTGACAGCCTCTCTGTGGCCTGAAACCACATTGGTTTTCATCCAACTTCCTCTCAACGACTGATCGCACCCTCCCTTCCAAGATGCCAGTGAATACTTTGCCTGGTGTACTACTCAATGAGATACCTCGATAGCTGTTGCAATCCTTCCTGTACCGAGCTCGATAGCTGCAGTCGCTTAATTTCGGCCAGTATCCAGTAATCGGGAGATAGTGGGTTCGAGCCCCACTGTCGGCAGCCCTGAAGATGATTTTCCGTGGTTTCCCATTTTCACACCAGGTAAATGCCGGGGCTGTACCTTAATTAAGGCCACGGCCGCTTCCTTCCAATTCCCAGGCCTTTCCTATTCGATCGTCGCCGTAAGACATATCTGTGTCGGTGCGACGTAAAGTAAATTGCAAAAAAAAAAAAAAATCCTTCCTGTTCCCTTGCTTATAGGTATGTGCAATTACTGCTTTTGTCCAATCTGAAGGTAACTTACCAACACTCCATGCTAATCTTACCACTCTATGAAGCAATTTAGTCCCTGCCTTCCCACTGTACTTCACCATTTCAGGTCTAATTTCATCTGTTCCTGCTGCTTTATGACAATGGAGTTTATTTACCATCCTTTCCACTTCCTCAAGCGTAATTTCTCCAACATCATTTTCTCCTCCCCATGAGCTTGTCTGTTCGCAACACCACCAGGAAGATTTCCTTTTACATTCAGATGTTCAAAATATTCCCTCCACCTCTCCAGTGATTTCCTGGGATCTATTATGAGTTCACCTGAATTACTCAAAACACTGTTCATTTCCTTTTTCCCTCCCTTCCTAAGATTCTTTATTATTGTCCAGAAACGTTTCCCTGCTGCTTGACCTAGACTTTCCAGGTTATTACCAAAATCTTCCCAAGACTTCTTTTTGGATTCAACACTATTTGTTTCGCTCTGTTTCTTTCATCTACGTACAAATTCCTGTCTGCCTCGGCCCTCGTTTGGAGCCATTTCTGATAAGCCTTCTTTTTACGTTTACAAGCTGCTCTCACTTCACCACTCCACCAAGATGTCCGCCTTTTCCTATCTTTACAAACAGTTGTTCCTAGGCATTCCCTTGCTGTTATTACTATAGCATCCCTGTATGCCACCCATTCACTTTCAATATCCTGAACCTGCTTACTGTCTACTGTTCGAAACTTCTCACTAATCATAACCATGTACTTCTGTCTAATTTCCTCGTCCTGGTGATTTTCTACCCTTATTCGTTTGCGGACAGATTTCAATTTCTCTACCCTAGGCCTGGAGATACTTAGTTCACTACAGATCAGATAGTGGTCTGTATCATCGAAAAATCCCCGGAAATCTAGTACATTCCTAACAGATTTCCTGAATTCGAAGTCGGTTAAGATATAGTGTATTATGGATCTGGTACCACTAGCCTGCCATGTGTAGCGGTGAATAGCCTTATGCTTGAAGAACTTCTTAGTAACTGCTAAACCCATACTAGCACAGAAGTACAGCAAACGATTCCCATTCCCATTATCTTCCATATCTTCCCCACATTTACCAATCACCCTTTCGTATCCTTCAGTTCTATTCCCAACTCTCGCATTGAAATCGCCCATTAGCACTATTCTATCCTTGCTGTTGACCCTGACCACGATGTCACTCAATGCTTCATAAAACTTGTCAACATCCTCGTCTGCACCCTCACATGGTGAATATACGGAGACAATTCTTGTCCTAATTCCTCCAACTGACAAATCTACCCACATCATTCGGTCATTTACGTGCCTTACAGAAACTGTGTTGCGTGCAATGGTATTCCTGATAAAGATCCCTACCCCAGACTCTGCCCTTCCCTTTCTAACACCCGTCAAGTACACTTTATAATCTCCTATCTCTTCCTCATTATCTCCCCTTACCCGAATGTCACTTACTCCTAGCACTCCAGATGCATCCTTTTTTGCTGAGTCAGCCAGATTTTGTTTCTTTCTTCCATAAGCCCCATTAATACATAGCTCCCTATCGAATTCCATTTCGTTCGCCAAGTTATTTCCAGGGAGTCCCTCGCCTGTCAAATGGGAGTGGGACTCCGTTACTCCCATAGGTCCGAGGCTTGCTTCAAATGTTCTGAGCTCGGTAAATTCATGAAGCAGGATGCTACCCTACTTGCACATAGTCCATGTGAGGATCTCTCCTCTAACAGGTTGTGGACCAAAGGTGAATTTTATAGTCCCAGGCGCCTGAGCACCAGGAGGTGCTTGGCTCACTCCCATTCCATAGCATCTGGTATCCCGACTCTCAGGACCACTTACTAGGCCACTCAACCGTTGCCCATGGTGCAGGAACTAGCACGTGACTGCAGTAACCCACAACATTAACCATAAAAATAACTTAAATGACTTATTCTGTGCAAAATAAAAATGAAAGGAAAGAAATGTTGCCTAGGATAGTTCACAAAGATCACACAACAACAAGGTAATTATTATAAGCTACTACTACACTACAATACTGCTTACTTGTACGAATTCTTTCTTCTACAACGCCCTAACAGAATGAAAATTGCTGTTAATTACTGAAAACCTAAAGTAATACACAAGAATTAGGTCTACACAAATCTAAACTGCAGTTGAGTGTACTCTAACTACTGCAACAGAATACTAGTAAGAGAGTTAATACAGATTCCACAGATACTATAGATACTACAGTTACTATGCTACACAAATGTTTCACAGTAATAGAACAAACACACTAATTTATAATAAGATACCTACTATAATGCACTACAACAGCTTTTAAACTACTTTCAGACGTATCCTAATTACAATAGGTTATTATTAGGCACAAATAGAAGTGAAAAGTGAAATTAAGCCTAAAGTTTGAAATTCGCAAGAACTACCGTACTCAAGGATTACCAACAAAGTTAAACACGTAGACAGAAGATTATTTCTTTAGTAGGCCTATTACTATGCTCAGATAGAAATGAAATATTGCGTTTGATTAAATGCTTAAGTATTGAAAGGATTGCCGTACACGAAGAAAAACACGAATATAACAGGCAAGATACTATCTAATTTCATTACGTTCACTGCTACAGAACAATCTACTCATTTTATTGAATGCATTTCTGCCTCGGTCGAACCTGGAATTATACACACAAAGTTGAAATTTTCCCAAAATTATATGAAAAGCACATCATTTTGGTTATATATACAGTATTTCTGTTTTAAAGTGTTGGAAAGACAAGTTTCCCGGTTTCATGGAAATTACTTTCGCATTCGTTGATAAATAAGTAACTTATATCATAATCTTTGATTCTAATGCTGTGTATTTCTTAATGTATCTGTTCATGTGTACATGTGTTCGAAGTCAGTCACTAAGTCAAATATCTCGCTCAATGTGGCCTTTCTAGTAATACAAGTTAATACACAATAATACTGAATGTATCATGTAACGAAATTTATGATAACGAAGGTAGGAAAATTACACTAAAATACATCGAAAGCCTAATATCGTCACGACTGTTAACGACCGAGAAGGAGATATCCAGTCGGAAGAACGACTAAGTGGAAGCAATACCAATATTAACTTTAGTCCCACGAGTGCTAAAAGCTGCCACTATATTGGATGCTATGGAATTTCATTTAAAAATCTTCAAAAGATGGCCAGCACTTCAAACACAATAATGTAGAATATTAGTCTTGTAATCATGACTCGTTAAACTCCACGTAATACTTTAATTAATCCCAGTTATGAAGTAATTATTACCTTCCACTAAAGGAAGTGCAGCGAGTATCTGAATGGCTTTAATAAGTTTTGAACAAGGATAAGGGGCGTCTTCTTTTTATCGGTCTTCTGAATAATCATGTATTAGATGCAAAATACAGTCTTGAACCAGAGCCAGAGTGGGTTTCACTCGGTAAATCCCTGCATGTCTGAAGCCCCAATTACTTACCTACATACCCGAGTTTCGTAGAAATATAGCACGGTTTAAGTTTTTTCGAGTGCCAGTTATATAAATATATTTTTAATTTCAAATTAAGATTTTGGAAACTTTGTGATAAATGAAATTACGTTTAAATTATTATACACTGACTGACAGAGCAAATGCAACACCAAGAAAGAGTGGTCAGAACTTTATGCCAATTGCAGGGTAGACTGACGTCACTGAGGTATGCTCATGATGTGAAATGCGTCGCTGTGCTGCGCGCTTAGCGAACGATAAATGGGACACGGCGTTGGCGAATGGCACACTTCGTACCGTGATTTCTCAGCCGACAGTCATTGTAGAACGTGTTGTCGTGTGCCACAGGACACGTGTATAGCTAAGAATGCCAGGCCGCCGTCAACGGAGGCATTTCCAGCAGACAGACGACTTTACGAGGGGTATGGTGATCGGGCTGAGAAGGGCAGGTTGGTCGCTTCGTCAAATCGCAGCCGATACCCATAGGGATGTGTCCACGGTGCAGCGCCTGTGGCGAAGATGGTTGGCGCAGGGACATGTGGCACGTGCGAGGGGTCCAGGCGCAGCCCGAGTGACGTCAGCACGCGAGGATCGGCGCATCCGCCGCCAAGCGGTGGCAGCCCCGCCCGCCACGTCAACCGCCATTCTTCAGCATGTGCAAGACACCCTGGCTGTTCCAATATCGACCAGAACAATTTCCCGTCGATTGGTTGAAGGAGGCCTGCACTCTCGGCGTCCGCTCAGAAGACTACCATTGACTCCACAGCATAGACGTGCACGCCCGGCATGGTGCCGGGCTAGAGCGACTTGGATGAGGGAATGGCGGAACGTCGTGTTCTCCGATGAGTCACGCTTCTGTTCTGTCAGTGATAGTCACCGCAGACGAGTGTGGCGTCGGCGTGGAGAAAGGTCAAATCCGGCAGTAACTGTGGAGCGCCCTACCGCTAGACAACGCGGCATCATGGTTTGGGGCGCTATTGCGTATGATTCCACGTCACCTCTAGTGCGTATTCAAGGCACGTTAAATGCCCACCGCTACGTGCAGCATGTGCTGCGGCCGGTGGCACTCCCTTACCTTCAGGGGCTGCCCAATGCTCTGTTTCAGCAGGATAATGCCCGCCCACACACTGCTCGCATCTCCCAACAGGCTCTACGAGGTGTACAGATGCTTCCGTGGCCAGCGTACTCTCCGGATCTCTCACCAATCGAACACGTGTGGGATCTCATTGGACGCCGTTTGCAAACTCTGCCCCAGCCTCGTATGGACGACCAACTGTGGCAAATGGTTGACAGAGAATGGAGAACCATCCCTCAGGACACCATCCGCACTCTTATTGACTTTGTAGCTCGACGTGTTTCTGCGTGCATCGCCGCTCGCGGTGGTCCTACATCCTACTGAGTCGATGCCGTGCGCATTGTGTAACCTGCATATCGGTTTGAAATAAACATCAATTATTCGTCCGTGCCGTCTCTGTGTTTTCCCCAACTTTCATCCCTTTTGAACCAGTCCTTCTTGGTGTAGCATTTGCTCTGTCAGTCAGTGTATATGCATAGAAATGTTCTGCTGTTACGTTCAAATATAATTTATATTCTCTTTCATTTTCTGATGACCGGGCGAGTTGGCCGTGCGGTTAGGACCGCGCAGCTGTGAGCTCGCATCCGGGAGATAGTGGGTTCGAGCGCCACTGTCGGCAGCCCTGAAGATGGTTTTCAAATCCTGGGGCTGTACCTTAATTATGGCCACGGCCGCTTCCTCCCCATTCCTAGCCCTTTCTTGTCCCATCGTCGCCATAAGACCTATCTGTGTCGGTGCGACGTAAAACAACTACCAAAAAAAAAAGCATTTTCGGATGGTTTATTAATTTCTTAAATACGTCGAAGATTGGTTTACGCAAAACTTAAACTGCATAAAATTATGGACGTGAGACAGTGATAAAACACTTTAAGAACTGACAAGATTGCATGGGATAACCAATTATTTCATTGTTATCCGGTTATTCCTCGTATGTTTATCAGTATTCTAACATATTCTTACCAACAACAATATGTATGTTCCGTATCAACTTAAAATATCATATTTTTCAACATCATCTGTGCCATTTCACTGTTCTATAGTTGCTGTATTTGGAACAAAAATGGCGCTTCGGCTATTAACGGATCAGTATAAAAGCAATTAACAGCGGTACGAGCTAAAGAGGCAATAAATTCAACCGGCAATCACGGAGAGAACCACTTTTAAAAGGCGGTGCGAAAGAATGACGAGAGCGGATTATTTAAATTGATTATTGAAAAAAAAAGTCTTCCATTAGAAAAAAATATCAATTGAGCACTGCATCGTAGAAAGACGGAATCGCGTAAAGAAACTAACTATTTAATCGGAGTCTTTAATCAACTGTTGGAGATAAGATCAAATTTACGATAACCCGCAAGACATCAGCTGTGATTGACATATACGTGAGATTAAAGACCAGCTGATAAGAAACGTCAAGTTGGAGTTGTACTACGTCACGGTTGGGCTCGGAACATTTTATTTGCCCGACACTGCACAACGTCAAGAGAGCTGAATTGAACGGAAAATAGAGTGCAATTCTAAAAGCACGTAAATTTCACAACGTTTCGGCGAGCAAGGCAGTTTGAAATAAGACAATATTTAGAGTCTTGTAGGCAAATTAGACGGACCAGAAAGCAAATATATTGATCACATTAACATTACTAAGCAGATTACCATGTATAAATCAACTAATGCCTTGTGTTATTCTGTCCTTGACGCAATGAAGACCAACATGATGTTCTAAGAAGCTGAGGCAAAGACTACTCTGGCTATGGTGACGCTTGACGAGATGGATGATCCAGGAGGACTGTAGTCAGCTGTGATGACGAGATGAACCTTATTACTTAAGCCGAACCATGGAGCGAGGCCTACCATCCCATGACGATCAACAGCGAGATGGAAGTCAAAAATCCAATAAGCAAAGATAAGTCCCCATTTGAGTCGTGTCGTAAGTAGAAAACTTTATTCTTTTGGTTAATATATAATGCGCGTAGTTAATATACGAGTGTGCTCTCAAGGAAATAGGTATTCATCCAAAGTTACCGTAAATTCCAAACATAGGCGTTAAAATACCAGTGAATGCCGTTCGTAAGTTTGTCAATATGATAGTGGAGAAGTGATTGATATTTTTCATAATTCGTTGTCAGTGAAGTGTTAGAGTATTAAGAGGAAGCTAATATTTATATGCGTGATGGTTTTAACAAATAGCAAGCGTAAAGATCGTATTTAGGTAGTGTTACAATGAAATATAGTGGCACAATTTTAAGGTTACGATGTGCTGTTTCTTTGATACTATGACAGTAATGATAATGATTTATATGTGTGTAGGTTATGGCACATATGTTGCGTATTTTGATGAAACGAGTGCTTCGATTATAAATGCTACGCGATAATGGAAGTGTTAAATGGTGAATGTAATTAGCATATGAGTTGCTAGTGTATTTTGATGGTGATAGTTACTGTTATTTAGGAAGTTGGTCATAGTATTTCTTCGAGAGATGGTAGTATGTGTAGGTTGCACATGCTAAGGTATAGGTATTGAAACGTACTGTTTCTGATTGCTATTTTATTCCCTAATATATATATATGATACAGATTAGGATACGATCTTAATGCCATCACTATAGAATTAATTGAGTAAGTAGGATCTTCAGAAGAGCCGAGAGGTCACTTACGTCAATATTTAGGCCTTCACTGACATATCTACAACTGTTTCCATATATTCTCACTTACGGCAATTCAACTTATGATTTTATGGGAGCAATATAAGATATCACTGGTAACTTAGACTTTCATATGTGGATTTTAGATGAGGATAGAGTCTTCCTATGTGTCAATTTTTCCACCCATGGTATTATTCGTTGGAATATTAATTGTAATACACTTGGTAATGTTATGTTAAGTCATATACGCACTTTAACTGAATTTTAACCATGAATTAAAATAATAATTGAATGATTTAGCCATATAATTTACGATGGAATTAATTTGAGAATGCTTACGACTTAAAGTGGACTTAGATTTGCTTATATGGAGGCCAACTAGCACGAAATATGAAACGTTGAATAATTTGGAACCTCAAATAGAGAAAATCCCTAATGATCAGACATTAATCTTTTCACACGATTTTTCTATTTTGCGTGGACATTGATGTGAAGTGTTTCAACCGAGTGATATGCATTTCTGTAATTGCATGTGAATTTAGGTTCAGCCGAGTGAATTTTGATAATTTTGAGAAGCAACTTAGCTTAATATTGAGAGATTCCAAATCTTAATTAATTAATTAATTAATTAATTAATTGAATAATTATTGACCATTTTCTTTGCGTTTTCCGCATTTTTTAATTGCAATTTGAACATTGTATATAGTAGGGATATAGCTTATTTTACTTAAATCTTTTGGATGCATCCAATCATTACAATCATTCTAATTATTACAATTATTACAATTATCCAAGTTTCACAATTATGTTGAATAATTTTACTTGATTATATAATTTATTTATTTTTCTTTTCATTTGAATCCCTTGGATACTACTTAATTATAATACAAGTCTTTGACAGGCCAGAACTAGGATACAGATGAATGAAGCCTAATTTCATTTATTTGTTTGAGATTTTCCTAGACCAATTTTCTTCAAGGCAACGTCATTACAATATTTAGAAGCTGATTGCATAGGAAACCAGCCGTAATGTAAATGATTTTTCAAGATAATCTACGTTTCTTTCAACTCATACTTAGACAAATTTATGAATAAAAACTGAGTAGTGGAAACATTAAATTCTTTCAATGTCTACTTAGAATAAGTACTAGATATAAGCCTATAATGACTAATTTGATTGCGATTATGATGATGACATGTACTGAATTCTTGACAAGCCACGAGAATCTGAATTTTACGATAAATTGCGGTATTATACATGTACGGTAACCGACTAATAGCGAGTTGAAGACGTTCATCTACGTAGGTTGGGATTTACCGTAGGCCATCGGTGTACTTTCTCACGCGGAACTCACAACCCAGGAATATTTGGCAGATGAAATTATTATTAAGAGCTAGTCTGGATACTCGTGTATCCCACCTGGACGCGGGTTGGTGCATGTAGTAAATTGTCGCCCATACGTGTGGCAAATAGAGAAAGACACCGTGGGAGCAAAGTGTCGCCAAAACTGGTAGTAAATTGGCGCCACAACAGTAGGGCAATTCAAGAGAAAGACACCGTGGGAGTATTGTGTGGCAAATAGAGAAAGACACCGTGGAGCAAAGCGTCGCCAAACATGTAGTAATTGATGCCGCAACAGTGGAGTAATTCAAGAGAAAAACACCGTGGGAGAGAGACGTTGGTCATCAGACCATGTACATGTGATGCTACGTCATATTCATAATCAAGAGAAAGGCATTAAGGTCAAGAAATGGAGTGGTCGAGTCTTGTAGAATTACGCAAACATGTGGCAGTTTTTAAAATTTTACTGAGAGAGCCTTGATGACAAGGAAAGGTATCTTAGGAATTGATTTGACAGAGGATTTTGAATGTATGGACCAGGTGATGGAGTAAAAATGGAGGTATCGTGCAAAATTTAGTTATATCTGGTAAAAGAAGTTGTCGTTTGACCAGATAAATTTTTATATTGGGATCGAAGAAAACATAGGAGGACAATGGACTGTGAAGTCGAGTAGATGCCCAATAATAATAATAATCAGAAATAAGAGAGAAGAGAGACGGATGGATGAGATGAAGAAAACATCGAATTTCTGTTTAGAGGAAGCTGAGGTAGAATATGAAGACATTATAATTGTAAATATAAACATTGTAAGTGAATCTAAGGGATGTTGCTAATATGTTAGTCACAATTTATTATGAAATAACTTAGATATAGGAAGTAGATGGTAAGAAATTGAGTTATTTGAACCTTTTTAATTATTTATGCCAGAATTAAGATTTGGAATCTTCGTCATTAGGGTAAATGTTTCATATTTCATGGAGTAATTGGGTCATCCTCGTAAGCAAAGCCTAGTCAGAGTGGTTAAGCCTATATTTAAGCATTGTATCAGTACAGTTGAGTGAGTTAAGGATAAGAATATTTGTGAATATTGAACTATAGAAATTAGGGCAGAATTAGAGTATTATCTGAAATAATAGAGAACTCGGAAATAATACGTAAAGGTAAAGATGTCAACGTTAAGCCAATTAAAAGCACAATTTGAAGAGTACCAGAAGGTACAGGAGGAGAAGCAAGAAGAGAAGGAAAGAAAGCAGAAAGAAGAACAACAGGGAATGTTCGAAATCTTAAAAGGAATGATGGAAAAGCAACAGGGAATGATAGAGGAAATGAATAGGAAACAGGAAGAGAATGAGAGAAAACAGAAGGAAGAACAGGAAGAAAAGGAGAAGAGGCAGGAAGAGAAGGAGAGGAAACAGAAGGAAGAACAGGAAGAAAAGGAGAAGAGGCAGGAAGAGAAGGAGAGGAAACAGAAGGAAGAACAGGAAGAAAAGGAGAAGAGGCAGGAAGAGAAGGAGAGGAAACAGAAGGAAGAACAGGAGGAAAAACAGAAGCAAATGATGGAAGAGATGAAGCGGATGAAGGAAGAAATCATCAGTAAACAAGAAGAGAAACAGAAGCAAATGAAGGAAGAAATCATTAGTACACAGGAAGAGAAACAGAAGCGAATGATGGAGGAGATGAAGCAGGAGATGAAGGAGGAAATGAAGAAAGGTCATCAGGAGCAGAAGGAAGAATTGAGCAAATATCAGGAAAGGATGGAAAAAGTAACTAGGGAGCAAGAAGAAAGACACGGAATAATAATGACGGAGATGAAAGAAGAGATCTTGAAAATAGGATCAGAAATGGGCAAGATCAAGGACCACATGGAGGAGTGGAAAGCAGAAATTAGCGGAAATGTGGAAGAGAAGAACCAGAAGATACAAGAAGAAATAAATGACATCAAGAAAGAGATGATAGGGAACAATAATTATCTACAATCTCTAAATGAGAATGAGATAAAGAACCTGACAGACAATATGGAGAAGTTGCATATGGATTCCCAAGAGAAATGGAAACAATGCGAGGAGAAGATTGGGAAGTTAAGCGGCGAAATACAGACAACGAATGCTGATTTGGAAAAGAAATACGAACAAGCTGCAGATCAGATCGGAAATAAAATAACGGAAATAAGAGACGAGATCGAGCACAACAAAGAAGAACTAAATCAGAGAATTAGTAAATCTGAGGAAGGACTTCGGCAGATACAAGCTCAAATACGAGAGATTCGAGATGAAGAACATGGAAGGACCGTTACGATATCCAACGACGAATGTCGTAAGAACGCGGAATTTCAGATAAATGAGAGAGAAGGTACAAGTATACCGGTTACACGTTCGAATCACAGTATTGTGGAAAGGAGTACAGAGAATGGAAGCAGTGGGAGTCCCACTATAATAAACGTAATAAAGACATTCGACGATAGGCCTAAACACTTTAATAACACCACGAGTATGTCACCAAAACGTTTTCTTCGGGAAATGGATGATTATTTTAGAGAGCATGGTATTCCAGAGGAGAAGAAACTGAAAATAGTAGAAAAACACTTGGACGCAAATCCTAGTCTGTGGTTCCAAGCATTCAAATATACTTTTCACGAGTACAGCGATTTTAAAACAGCATTCTTGCAGCGCTTCTGGAATCCAGACATTCAGCACAACCTACGCTTAGAACTCTATTCCCGTAAATATGCTTCAAATGGTCAAACAGGGTTCAGCGATTTCTTTGCCCACCAATTTTACCGCTTTCAGGACCTGGATTCACCACCCAGCGAACTCGAAGCAATTAAGACTATACAACGTCAATTTCCGTTAGACGTTCAACGATTATTAGCTACTGCTAACCCGGTAACCGCTGTACAAATGGAGACAACGCTAAGGCAGATTGACATGACTACGGTACCACATCCTCACAAGATAGCTAGGAACGGTTATAGTGAAGAAACTGTTAACATACTTACGCAAGATGACACGAGTAGAAGTACTCTGGAAGAACGTAGAAATATAAATAGAAAAAGACAATGGGGTAATCCAGAAAATGGAAGAAAGGAGGAAGAAAAATGTCATTGCAGGAGAGCAGCCTATGGTCAAGGGACATATATGGGAAATAGAAGGTATAAGCCCAATATGTGACTGAGGAACCAGTATCGAGATGGCAGAGGAAGAAACAATTTCAGAGAGAGACCCCAATATGAAAGAAGGAATGTTCGGGATAGTCAAGAAAAGGAAAGTTACAACCGAAGATACATTCAGGAACTGAATGAGGCCAGAAATGATAAAATTAAATGGGAAAAGGCTATCAGAGATCAAGACGTAAATACTGACGTGGAAGGAGCCGAGAGTCTTGAACTACAAAGATTCAAGAAGCGAAGACAGGAAGAACAGGCGCTCAATCCCAACACAAAGGAATTTGAGTATAGGGGAGAGAGCGAAAGGCCAGCATGCAAAAAAAACGCCAATTTCAGATTAGAAGGCGAAATTGAAAATGTAGAAAACGCAGGGAATTTCAAAATTAACAGTTATTTTATAACGCAAGTAGATTCGTGGGAGATTGATTCTGAAGAATTGGTTAAGGACTTAACACAGCATCATATAAAGAAAAGGTATAATTTACCTATTATAGTAGCAAGAGTAGGAGAGCTTAAAGTACATTGCCTTGTGGATTCTGGAGCCAGTATTAGTGTGTTATCCAAAGAGCTTTTCCATGACATGAATAAAAGAATGAAGCTACTAACAATACCAGTATCAAAGATTAAGATACGGGGTATTGTACCTGACAAGACAGTGGAGTGTAATGTGCAAACATATCTGGAGATTAATATAGGAAACAGAAATTTTGAACACCCATTCGTAGTCATGAACCGAATCAAGTATAACATCATACTAGGAATAGATTTTATGACAGTCACAGGAATGACCATTGACATGGAGAAACAAGAGATAAGATTTCCTATTTGCGATGAGAATACCGAAGAAAAACAGGAAAGAATTAAGATCAATGAGGACGATGGTGTAGTTAATAGTGTGAAAGTCGAGGAAGAAGGAGAGGACTCACACTCAGAAAGAGATTCAAAATTGCAGATAGAAGGGAATGAAATGTCAATGCCATGTGAGAATATACTAGAAAGTATTGAGAAGGTCATGATTACAGTGGAGGAGGAGAATATACCAAACATCTCAGAGGCAGTTGCAAATGCCAAAATTTCACCTGTTGAAAAATCCAAACTTCACGGGATCTTGCAGGAATACTCAGATCTATTCAGGAACAAGCCAGGACAGATTCCCAATTTTGGGTATAAGTTGTTGGTGAATGATTGGACACCTTTTAAAGGGAAATTATATGGGGTACCAGAGAAATATTTCTCAGAAGTAAAAGAAATTATAAAAGGCATGGAAGATGATGGAATTATCATGAAAACATCAAGTCCATATTTGAACCCGTTAGTAATAGTTGTGAAAAGCAACGGGAAGCTGAGAATTTGCCTAGACGCGCGATCCTTAAATACCCGATTAATTCCTGAATATAATACTGTACCGAAGATTAAGGATATTGTACAAAAATTCAGAGACATGAGGTATTTTTCGACGATGGACTTCACGTCTTCCTATCATCATATTGTCCTTGAAGAAAAGTCTCGACTGCTAACGGGATTCATGTTTGACAGTCAGACTTATGTCTACTGTCGATTGCCTTTCGGACTGAAAAACAGTTGTGCTGTTTTGGTGAGAGCCCTGGATAGGAATTTAACTCCAGAGGTGAAGGAATTTCTAACTTGTTATGTAGACGACCTCATCTTAGCAACCAAGACATTCGATGATCATTGTGATAAGCTGGAGAAGTTATTTCAGAATCTAAGGACAGCTGGATTCAAAATCAACATAGCCAAATCCAAGTTTTGTCAGGAAGAAGTATCATTTGTCGGTCACATGATAGATGGCACAGGGGTACGACCAAACCCAGTAAAAATCCAGGCGATATGCGATTTTCCTCGACCAAAACGCATTAAACATGTACGACAATTCCTCGGAATGGCCCAGTTCTTTTCTAACCACTGTAAAGGTTACACTCAAACTGCAGCACCTCTACAGGATCTGTTGAAGACAAATAACAGATGGAAGTGGGATGAAAAAGCGGAAAGGGCATTCCAAGAATTGAAAACTTTGCTGACCAGAAGTATAAAGCTAGGTTATCCTAATTACGAAAAGGAATTTATTATCCAGTCAGATGCCTCGAATGTCGGTATAGGCGCGTGTTTATACCAAGAGGAAGAAGGAACACCTCCTAAAAGAATATATTTAGCCTTCACCAGTCGAAAGTTGAGGAGTCATGAAATTCATTACACTACTACAGAACAAGAGCTACTGGCGATAGTCTATGCTTTACAGCAGTGGAAAAAGACCATCTATGGATATCCGATAACTGTCAGATCGGATCACAAAGCGTTGACTTTCGGACTTAAAGCAGCAATGACGAACGAAAGGATAACAAGATGGATGTTGTTCACTCAACAATTCCAGATAAAGATAGAATACTGTAGTGGAAAAGAAAATATTCTAACCGATGCTCTAAGTCGAAATTCCGTGGACAACATGGAGGAAGTCCATAAAATAGAGCTAATTCCAGAAGATGAGGATATTCTAGAAAAATTACGGAATATTGTACAGTTGCAACGTCAGGATGAGAAGTTGAAGAATATCATAGACAAGTTAGAAAATAGAGATTGTGATCCTGGGACAAGGTCGAAAATATCAAGAGTCTACAGCATCGAACGGGGTATGCTCATGGCTAAGACAGGCAAAGATCAAGAGAAAGTACGCATCGTATTACCTTCAGTATTATATAGAGAAGTGATCTGGCACGTACATCGAATCACAGGACATGGCGGTATGGAGAAAGTGACTCAGGTTATCCTAGAAAAGTTCACTTGGAAAGGAAACAGGAGAACTATAAGGAATATAGTACGAACATGTGATATCTGCCAGAAAGTTAAACAAGGTAATTGTCTAACAAGGCATGAACCAAGGGCCATACTACCGCACAAAGCCAGAGAGCTATATGCCATCGATATATTTGGTAAGCTTCCTACGGCTAAAAAAGGAAATAAATTCATCGTGGTAGTTATGGACGTTTTCTCAAAGTACGTATCACTTCAACCAATACAGCGTGCTAATTCGAAACAAGTAATACGGCGTCTAGTTAAACATATATTGCCTAACATGGGAAAACCCGAGAGATTGTTGTCCGACAGAGGAACTCAGTTTACATCACTTCAATTTAAAGAGGCTATGGAAGAGATGGGAATTAAACATGTTCTATGTTCAATAAGACACCCAGCATCCAACCCAGTCGAAAGATATATGAAAGAAATTGCTAAATTTTGCCGGATATACTGTTCCAAGCAACACTGGAAGTGGATAGATGTACTTGAGAAAATTGAAGAAAGTATTAATAACACTGTCCATGAATCCAGCGGCCAAATCCCAAAGGTTATCCACTACAACATTAGACCTGAGAGACCATGGGATAAAATAATTCAGCTACATACCGAACCAAGCTTAGACCAAGATAAGCTGAACCAACTAGTTCGAGAGAGGCTGTATAAACAATCCCAGAGGAGACTGAGGAGGATACAACACAAGAAATTCCATCCTGAATTGAAGAAGGGCGACCTTATATTAGTAAAGAAGCCAGCAATCTCGAATGTATCCACTAAAGTATTTGCAAAGTTCATACATTTATTCGATGGACCATTTGTTATACATCGGTCATTTGGGAACAATGCGTACGAAGTTCACGATCTGAATGGTAGAAGTAAAGGAATACACAATGCGGCAAATATTAAGTTATACTTCAAGGAACAAAGGGATTAGAGTCCATCAAATGACGCAGTTAAATAAGGAATGAGAAATGGAATGGCTTATGACAAGAACGAACCAATTCATCTAAAAACTTACAGTAATGCTCTCAAAATTCTAACTATGAACAGTGAAAAGTCCCATTATGACATTAGAAATATATAACATAAATATATAGCAAGCCATATATTTAAATCAACGTGGGAGGAGTAAATGTGCCATTTCACTGTTCTATAGTTGCTGTATTTGGAACAAAAATGGCGCTTCGGCTATTAACGGATCAGTATAAAAGCAATTAACAGCGGTAGGAGCTAAAGAGACAATAAATTCAACCGGCAAACACGGAGAGAACCACTTTTAGAAGGCGGTGCGAAAGAATGACGAGAGCGGATTATTTAAATTGATTATTGAAAAAAAAAAGTCTTCCATTAGAAAAAAATATCAATTGAGCACTGCATCGTAGAAAGACGGAATCGCGTAAAGAAACTAACTATTTAATCGGAGTCTTTAATCAACTATTTGAGATAAGATCAAATTTACGATAACCCGCAAGACATCAGCTGTGATTGACATATACGTGAGATTAAAGACCAGCTGATAAGAAACGTCAAGTTGGAGTTGTACTACGTCACGGTTGGGCTCGGAACATTTTATTTGCCCGATACTGCACAACGTCAAGAGAGCTGAATTGAACGGAAAATAGAGTGCAATTCTAAAAGCACGTAAATTTCACAACGTTTCGGCGAGCAAGGCAGTTTGAAATAAGACAATATTTAGAGTCTTGTAGGCAAATTAGACGGACCAGAAAGCAAATATATTGATCACATTAACATTACTAAGCAGATTACCATGTATAAATCAACTAATGCCTTGTGTTATTCTGTCCTTGACGCAATGAAGACCAACATGATGTTCTAAGAAGCTGAGGCAAAGACTACTCTGGCTATGGTGACGCTTGACGAGATGGATGATCCAGGAGGACTGTAGTCAGCTGTGATGACGAGATGAACCTTATTACTTAAGCCGAACCATGGAGCGAGGCCTACCATCCCATGACGATCAACTTAGGGAGTGTTACAATGAAATATAGTGGCACAATTTTAAGGTTACGATGTGCTGTTTCTTTGATACTATGACAGTAATGATAATGATTTATATGTGTGTAGGTTATGGCACATATGTTGCGTATTTTGATGAAACGAGTGCTTCGATTATAAATGCCACGCGATAATGGAAGTGTTAAATGGTGAATGTAATTAGCATATGAGTTGCTAGTGTATTTTGATGGTGATAGTTACTGTTATTTAGGAAGTTGGTCATAGTATTTCTTCGAGAGATGGTAGTATGTGTAGGTTGCACATGCTAAGGTATAGGTATTGAAACGTACTGTTTCTGATTGCTATTTTATTCCCTAATATATATATGATACAGATTAGGATACGATCTTAATGCCATCACTATAGAATTAATTGAGTAAGTAGGATCTTCAGAAGAGCCGAGAGGTCACTTACGTCAATATTTAGGCCTTCACTGACATACCTACAACTGTTTTCATATATTCTCACTTATGGCAATTCAACTTATGATTTTATGGGAGCAATATAAGATATCACTGGTAACTTAGACTTTCATATGTGGATTTTAGATGAGGATAGAGTCTTCCTATGTGTCAATTTTTCCACCCATGGTATTATTCGTTGGAATATTAATTGTAATACACTTGGTAATGTTATGTTAAGTCATATACGCACTTTAACTGAATTTTAACCATGAATTAAAATAATAATTGAATGATTTAGCCATATAATTTACGATGGAATTAATTTGAGAATGCTTACGACTTAAAGTGGACTTAGATTTGCTTATATGGAGGCCAACTAGCACGAAATATGAAACGTTGAATAATTTGGAACCTCAAACAGAGAAAATCCCTAATGATCAGACATTAATCTTTTCACACGATTTTTCTATTTTGCGTGGACATTGATGTGAAGTGTTTCAACCGAGTGATATGCATTTCTGTAATTGCATGTGAATTTAGGTTCAGACGAGTGAATTTTGATAATTTTGAGAAGCAACTTAGCTAATAATATTGAGAGATTCCAAATCTTAATTAATTAATTAATTAATTAATTAATTGATTGAATAATTATTGACCATTTTCTTTGCGTTTTCCGCATTTTTTAAATTGCAATTTGAACATTGTATATAGTAGGGATATAGCTTATTTTACTTAAATCTTTTGGATGCATCCAATCATTACAATCATTCTAATTATTACAATTATTACAATTATCCAAGTTTCACAATTATGTTGAATAATTTTACTTGATTATATAATTTATTTATTTTTCTTTTCATTTGAATCCCTTGGATACTACTTAATTATAATACAAGTCTTTGACAGGCCAGAACTAGGATACAGATGAATGAAGCCTAATTTCATTTATTTGTTTGAGATTTTCCTAGACCTATTTTCTTCAAGGCAACGTCATTACAATATTTAGAAGCTGATTGCATAGGAAACCAGCCGTAATGTAAATGATTTTTCAAGATAATCTACGTTTCTTTCAACTCATACTTAGACAAATTTATGAATAAAAACTGAGTAGTGGAAACATTAAATTCTTTCAATGTCTACTTAGAATAAGTACTAGATATAAGCCTATAATGACTAATTTGATTGCGATTATGATGATGACATGTACTGAATTCTTGACAAGCCACGAGAATCTGAATTTTACGATAAATTGCGGTATTATACATGTACGGTAACCGACTAATAGCGAGTTGAAGACGTTCATCTACGTAGGTTGGGATTTACCGTAGGCCATCGGTGTTCTTTCTCACGCGGAACTCACAACCCAGGAATATTTGGCAGATGAAATTATTATTAAGAGCTAGTCTGGATACTCGTGTATCCCACCTGGACGCGGGTTGGTGCACATCATTGGTGCTGATCTAAACGAGACGTACTGCGTACTCTGATGAAACGAGCCAAAGTGGTGGAAACCCAATGACTCCAATGAATGAATCACCATGGACAATAGCAGGAAAAGCATTAGAGTATAGTAATAATATACCTCGTGCCGGTTCAGTCCAATGAAGATACGCGGAGATTCGAAGGTCATAACAGATCATGGTGTACCAGACACTAAGTGAAATATCTCACTCAATGGGGCCTTTCTAGGAATACACAATACACAATAATGCTGAGTACGACATATCTGATAACGAAGGTAATAAAAGTGTAACACGAAATCACATCGAAAACCTAACATCGTCGCGACTGATAAAGACCGAGAAGGAGATATCCAGCCGAAAGTATTACAGAAGTGACTTCAAACATGCAGGGATTTATCGAGTGAAACCCACTATGAATGTGTTTCAAGACTGTGTTTTACATCTAATACATGATTATTCAGAAGATCGATACAATCAAGACGCCCATAATCCTGGATCAAATCTTATTAAAGCCATTCAGGTACTCGTTGCACCTATTATGACCTTTAGATGAAGGTCTTAGTTACTTCGTGACCGCGATTAATGAAAGTATTATCTGGAGTTTAACACGTAGATGTATATTATAATTATACTTTTAACTAAGTAATAAACGTGAGAGAAACGGAACAGAAAATTTCTTAAAACGAAAATTTATTAAAAAAAAAGAAACTAGGTTAAAATCTCACTGAATCAAGAATACACAACACAAATATACAATCACGAAATTACATATTTATTTCGGCCGAGTAAGTTATTTATAATCACCTCATTTTAGAACACTGAATTGGAATTGGAATTTATGGTTTATTTTCGAAAGCTTATTTTAAAATCATGACTCATAAATAAATATTTCAATTTAAGAGTATGGATGAAATCAACATCAGCGTTCAAGTAATGAAATAAATATGAATAAAGCTTTGTCAAAAAGCTAAAGTTGTTTCGACCTATCTAATATATAATTTTATGAGATAAATTCACCGTACCCAAGAAAACTACGTCCATTTCGGTGGAAAATAAATACAACACGAAACAAAATAACAAAGGTGACATTCTGAAACAAATGAATGGTACATCCATCATTACAAAAAATGACTCAAAAATGTAATTACACGATATTCCGAGATAAATTACACATGGCACCCATGACTATGCAAGAACGAAATAAAACACACACAGTGGGTACACGTCGTTTTAAAAAATAACATTAAATATTTTCAGTTATTATTACTATCATCATGTTGTTATTGCTACAGAGAGCAGATATGACATAAAAGATAGTTGAGCAATAAATCGAAGGTCTAAATATGATCACGTCGTTCATTGAATTGGTGACTGGACTAAATTAAAGCAACTTGTCTAAGTCTAAACCAATGCCGATGTTCTTAATAGTCTCCAACAAGATGAAATGAGGTTGAACTGTAACACATCGATATTCTGAGCTCATTAGAAGTATCAATTTCCTAAATTTATATTAACATGAGCAGGCACTTTTTCCTACATTATCGAGTGCATCCTGAAAACCATATAAAACAATCAAAATATTCAAATAATTAACTAATGATTCTTGTTAATTACTGCTCCAATGTATCTCTGCTTTAATGACATAACAATCTCGACGAACCCAATGTATCCTTCAACAGCTTAATCCATTTTAAACCTATCAACTCAGAATAAAATTCGAGCACGTGTATTAATGAATACGAATTTTTGAGGTTACACTGATATGCTTTATCTCGACGATGGGATAGGGAAGGACTAATAGTGGGAAGGAAACAGTCGTGGCCTTACTTAAGGTACAGCCAGATACTCGAACAAACATCACCTGAATACAAACTCACAGCTGCGCGACCCTAACCGATCGGCCACTTGCTCGGTATTATTATTATTATTATTATTATTATTATTATTATTATTATTATTATTATTATTATTATTATTATTATTATTATTATTATTATTATTATTATTATTTCTTGGCCTCCAATGTACGCGACCCAGGGGAGGCTGTAATTTAAGATGAACTGATTAACAATCATTTTTCACGAGGTAAAACGTTCAAAACGATGACCCAATTCAAGTAGACACTTCGATATTCTTATTGAAAGTAACAATTATTTAAAACAGTTAAAAGTGGATCCATGATTGTTACAGTATTAATATGATCACTTCACGACGTTGTGAATCAGAATAGGAAAGGAAAGAACATAGCCATAACGACGTGCACGTCAACGACTACCAAATCGAAATCGAAAGAATGAAATAGGGAAATTGTGACCAAAACCGTTTCCACTACAACCACATTACCGGTACACTACTAGATCACAATACTTGTGAAGTCCGAATATTTTCAAGGTGAAAAATACTGGAATTCCAGTCTATTATGAAAATTACGTTCACATTTTATAGAGGTTTCACATTTGGAATCACGGGACAGGTGGAGGGAATATTTTAAAAATATTATCAACGTAAAATGTCACGAAAACCCAAGCTCATGGGGAGGAGGAAAATGATGTAGGTGAAATTGCGCTTGAGGAAGTGGAAAGGATGGTAAATAAACTCCATCGTCATAAAGCAGCAGGAACAGATGAAATTATACTTGAAATTGTGAAGTATAGTGTGGTGGCAAGGATGAAATGGCTTCATAGAGTAGTAAGATTAGGATGGATTGTTGGTAAGATACTTCAGATTGGACAAAAGCAGTAATTGCACCTATCTATAAGCAAGGGAACAGGAAGGATTGCAATAACTATCAAAGTATCTCATTGATTAGTACACCAGGCAAAGTATTCACTGGCATCTTGGAAGAGAGGGTGCGATCAGTCGTTGAGAGGAAGTTGGATGAAAACCAGTGAGGTTTCGGATTACAGAGGAGATGTCAGGATCAGATTTTCAGTATGCGCCAGGTAACTGAAAAATGTTACAAGAGGAATAGGCAGTTGTGTTTATGTTTCGTAAGATCTTTAGAAAGCATATGACAGGGTACCGAGGGTAAAGTTTTTCGCCATACTGGGGGACTATGGAATCAAGGGTAGATTATTAAAATCAATCACAGACATTTATGTTGACAATTGGCCTGCAGTGAAAATTGATGGTGGAATGAGTTCTTGGTTCTTGGAACTTACAGGTGTTAGACAGGGCTGTAATCTTTCACCTTTGCTGTTTACATGGACTTTCTGCTGAGAGGAATAAAGTGGCAGGGAGGGATTCAGTTAAGTGGAAATATAGTAAGCAGTCTGGCCTATGTTGACGACTTGGTCCTAATGGCAGATTGTGCCGAAAGCCTGCAGTATAATGTATTGGAACTTGAAAAGAGGTCCAGTGTGTATGGTATGAAAATTAGCCCTTCCAAGACTAAACGATGTCAGTAGGAAAGAAATTCAACAGAACTAAATGTCAGATTGGTGATACAAAGCTGGAACCGGTAGATAATTTTAGGTATTTAGGTGGTGTGTTCTCCCAGGATGGTAACATAGTAAGTGAGATTGAATCGAGGTGCAGTAAAGCTAAAGGGATGAGCTCACAGTTGCGAACAACAGTGTACTGTAAGAAGGAAGTCAGATCCCCGACGAAACTATCTTTACTTCTGTCTGTTTTCAAACCAAATTTGCTTTACTTGAGTGAAAGCTGGGTTGACTCAGTATATCTTTTTCATAAGTTAGAAGTATCAGACATGCAAGCAGCGAGAAAGATTGCTGGTAAAAGAGATGGGAACAATGACAGGAGGGCGCTCGGAATGAGGAGATAAGGGCTAAGATAGGAATGAACCAGATGTATGAAGCTGTGCGCATAAACCGGCTTCGGTGTTGGGGCCATGTGAGGAGAAGGGAGGAGGATAGGTTACCTAGGAGAATAAAGGACTCTATTATAGAAGGTAGGAGAAGTAGAGGGAGACCCGGACGACGATGGTCAGACTCAGTCTCTAACGATTTAAAGATAAGAGATGTAAATCTAAATGAGGCCACAGCACTTGTTGCGAACAGAGTATTGTGGCGGCGTTTAGTAAATTCACAGAGGCTTGCAGACTGAACGCTGAGAGGCATATAATGATATAATGTATGTATGTGGTAAAAGTGGTTCCGGTGGTCAGCTCTATTTGAGGTCAACGCGGTGCTTACGCTTATTCCTTTAAGAATGATGAGATAGTTTTCGAACTTGACACGCAGGTATTTCTTGTACATTGAGAACGAACTTTACATACAGTAGTCATTTATGATTTCTGTCTTCAGGAAATATTTTTAAAAGGATACTTTAACTTCTCCATTTGTATTATCGCGGTAGTAAAACATTCCAATGGCAAGTTATTTTTGTTATAGGCCTGTTAAAGTGGAATGAAAATGAATCTACTGAGACAAGCGTTTACAAAATTCATCATGAGAATCAGATATTTTGGAACACTTATGGGACTGTAGACATCCTTGCTTTTCTATGGAATTCAATTAAAGACCATTATCAATTTCAGAATTAACAGATTAGTAAGAAAAGTTTCTCTCTAACCGTAATTAAGGTTACTGGTCGTAAATGGAACACTATTTGCAATTTTTTCTGCATTTACGTTCACATTATGAGCCAGTTCAGGCATTATCAATTTCCAATAAATTGCAAGTCCTCTCATGTCTGTGCACCGTGTATGAGTGGTAAGAGGCAGCTAACAGGGTGATACCCAGGGGGCTCTAAACTTGGGAGCATAAGTTACCAGCCACAAGGCCTCTAGTTAATTTTGGCATTACCGAAATTTTTCAATCCCCTCAAATCCATCTCGTTTATTTGACTTCCCTTGGTCAATTTTTGTACTCTTCCGAACCAATGTTATTAGGTTTTCGAATCATTGGTAATAATTTACTTTCATGTCCTTCGTGGCACGTCCATTTCTGTTGCTGATACGTGAGTCCTTCGAAGGATTGTACCACTGCCATTTTCTCGTGTGATTTATGGTTCCCCTGTTATTCACTACTTCCACTTAAAACAATAATCACTATTACCACAAATATTTTTTTCAGAAGTGTCTGTATAATTAAATGGCAGTAAGAGGAAGTCAATTCTTATATTTTACTAGCGATTTAAGACGCAAACTTGTTTTCATACAATCACATGTTGACATGATTTTATTTAGGAAGTCGGCCATCAGTGACGTGCGTGATGGAAACAATATTGTTGGTTCCTGGAGGTGTCGTGACAAGACCTGTTGGCATGAATACACTGGTAAACAAGTGGTCCGAGTTTTAGAGTGCTCTACTTTCCCCATAAATGAAGTTTTACTGTGTCACCACAGCTCGGTTGTAAGGGAATTGAACGGTAATTGAATTTGTAAACAATTCGATTGATGATGGAACTGTTTTTCTGTGGGAGACTTTAACAACCATAAATGTTGCAAATTAAGGTAATATAATTATCATCCTAAATATCAGCTCGTAAGCACATTTGACGAAGAAGTCATTGTACAAAACTGTATTATTACTTTTATCTTTCTAACTTATAGTACTAGTGACTGGCTGCCAGAAACTAAAGCCAAGAAAGAGTTTACTACGAACGTCTCAGGAACTAACTGGATCACCTGATACTGCAAGAGTACAGCTTCTGAAAGCCAAGATCCTCATCACCCCAGGGCAGATGACAGTTGCGGAACGTTTGCCACCTTCATGTCATGAAGACTGGTCTGTCTGGAAGTCCTTCATTACTGTAGACTGAGGACAGGAGTGGCAAGATCTAAAGTCAACCTTGTAAGACACGGTTATGGATGCTAACAACAACAAATGTGGCGAAGAACAAACTATCCAGAATATGCTCCAGTGTTCATTGTGTCCATCTTCGTGCACTGAAGATGATCTCTTTTATACAACACGGAATGCACTTGATGTAGCTAGGTTCTGGTCGAGATTGGTGTGAAGTGCTGTGAATTTTACCTGTGTTACAGTTTGCTATGTAGTTTAGTACGAATAATTGAACTGCGTAAATGATATTTCAGATACTATAATAATAATAATAATAATAATAATAATAATAATAATAATAATAATAATAATAATAATAATAATAATAATAATAATAATAATAATAATAATAATAATAATAATAATTCCATAAGCTTTAAATCAGATATTTTCTAAGACAATATCTGATACTGGCCGCTTCTCCAAGTTTCCAAATGCAGCCATCGTATCTTCTCTATAAAAACTAGGCATTCTTTACGATGAAAATTTACTCTTTCACCATCATTATCTCACCTAAATAAGTTGCGAGTAAACTCCGACGATTTTGGGGCACTAGATAAGATCTTAGCAGTCTCATTTTTACCTGTACCAGGCGGCCTCCGAGCGCCGTACTTTCTACATATAAATGTCCCGCGTTCACTACTGATGAGTGGAATATCTACTAAGTACAGGGGTACTACTGCCAGCAGTCAGGATACTTCAGAATATGAGGAGATAACAACCGGACAGACGCTCGCAGCATGTTCCTCAGCGCTATCCCTCTGATGCGCCCTCTTGCACTGGTAAACCTCGTTTTTGACCGAGTAGCACTAGGCAGCACTACATTTGCCGTCTGCATATCGGCAGTGGCTAGTGTGTTCAGTAATGACGAATACACAAACATAATTTTTATGTATGCAAAATATATCGGAATGAAGCTGAAGCTCGCTGATGGTATGCACAGGTGTTTTCAAACAGAGGTCTGCCATCTATCCACGTATGTTGCCTAGCAATCGGCAATTATGAGTTAATGGATCGTTCAAGGCACATATGAGCAGGACCAGATACAGACCGGTCTGTGATAATGCTGACATTGTGCAGAACGAACTGCAATACTTTGGACGCATTACTTCACACGATACGTTTTTGACATGTCCCATGCTTGTCAGGGCATAATTTAAGCAAGTCAGTGTCACAAATAAATATTTGAATGGAATTATTTGGATGAGAAACTTCGGAAACCAATTCTCGGGCGTCGAAGTCCCATCCTACTTACTTTCACTGTCTCAACGACTAAGCTCAAGAGTTTACGGGCCATTGGCCTGTTCGGTAAAATGGACACTAATTTACATGTATTGAAAGCAGCGTGTTCTATAACGTGAGAGGAATAAGCTAGACTACTAAGAGAGAGAAAAGTTTGTTCCCAATGTTTAAAAATATTAAGTTTTATTACCTGAGAGAGTTATAGGATTAAATGTGCACCCATATTGTTACATACAAGGAATTTAAATATATTGAGCAGTGCCGTAATGCCCTTTCAGTCCTTTATACTGCTCATTATCATTTAGCAATCTCCATCAGTGATTAACACACACTTCTGATTATAACACGTCAAATTACGTAAGGGTGTATCCCTTTCATTACCGTAGGAACCCTGTGGTATCCGTTAGAGTAAGATATAAACCAAATGCATAATTTTACACATATAGGTGACGTTTATAGTGAATCCCGCAGTACATTTTTAGATCATCGTTTTTGAAATAATGTATAAGAAACCATTACGCACACTTCTGTACACAGATAATAACATCACCGCCTCTCGAACATAACATTATTTGATCACTCTAATTATCACAATATATCACCGCCTATGCGTGTCTCTCCTGAGGGCCATCTTATCCTATGATAACACAAAGTGGACCTGTACAACGTAGATGTCCTTTAAATCTCCACAACATCGCAAACAACACAAATACATGAATATAACACACAAAGAAATAATCAACCACCTGAAAATGCATCAAAGTATGCGAACCTTCACACACTTAAATACTTCTTGAGACATGACCCTTCCAGGTCTCTTGTTGTCGATCCTGGGTCATAAATACCATCCAGTATCGAACTTGTATTTGCTGAGCTCCGGTGCAATTCTGAAAACCCTATATCGGTTTAATATGAATATAAATTGGGGTATAAAACGTCATTTCTTGATCACAGAAATCTACAACGCTGATTGTAATCTCTGATTAGCATGTAGACCTTCAATACGATGTTAAAGTGAGAAGGACTTCCTGTGTGAATATTTCCAGCCTTGACATTCGAGCATATCCCTCCTAACCAGGCTCATATGCCTTCCCGTTAGGGGGTTTTACCTCTCTCTCTCTCTCTCTCACTCTGCGCGGTAGCCTATATGTATCAGCCGGAAGGATCACTTTCATGTTGTCCCCCAAAATGTGTACATTATTCATTTCATACGTCCTTTTGAACTGTCCAAGCACATCATTATTAATTGCTACCAAATTATCATTTCTTGCTGACCTGGCCCATTCATCCTTACTATGATTATACTTATTCTTCCCCTTATTATTCGATCTGTCATCATAAACCTTTTCGCACATGCTGTTTCATCTTTCTTCCACACACTGATGTTAATTTAGCTTTAATTTAGACCCACGTTAATTGAGCATTAACAAGATTCTTCATCCTATAGGTAATGAAATTAACCAACTTCATCCGCGTAATTGTATAAGTCGCCATTTTGCACCCGAGCCGGTATCATTCCTTCCTGTGGTCAGCATCCTTAAGATTACATGGAATTTTCTGGACGCATGCACGAAAATGGTGAAGCATTTAAGCAAATATATTGGGAATCTTGTGAAGATCCTTACCGAATAATGAACTTTGAATAAATTATTGTGTCTGTTACGATATCAATTCCACCCTTAAGATAAATAGCTTCACCCACAAATAAACACTACGAGGTGCTTATATACTAATTCATGCAGAACAGTCAAATTCCCAGAATAAATTAGTGATTAGCTTTCTCCTACATTTTATCCATTTGCATTATAGGAAAGTTACATATGCAAACTCTACATTTCGAGAAAACTTGTAATTTCCATGCATAAAGGGATTTGAAGTGTATTAAATATTTCTATGTGTAGTCGTTATGTCATTGAGGGGGTAAATATTACTGTTTTAAGCTGTCTTTATGGCTGCCTGGTTAGCAAAGAGTCCTGGGTCTATCTTCTTCTGGCTAGCGTACATGATAGTCCAGTCTGCAACCTGGCGTGGAAAATTCTATATGGTCCCTGGAGATCACAGGCACACAGGCGGGTTCTAGTCGGTTCCCAGTCCTGGAGATTCAGGCACACAGCGCGTTCTGGTCGGCCCCTCGTGGGTTCGATTAACACTAACATACATATGAACAAACGGGAAAATGGTTAGAGGAATACTGTTTTTATGTTTTCAATATTACTCATCAACTCGAGTAGTCTACCCGAGCAGCAAATAAGTTCCAGGAGATCGCTTCTTCTTTCCCTTTTATTGTGAAGAATATTGTTTTTCTATGTGAGCGCTACTTGTTTAACTATCCGGCACTCCCTGGCTTAATCTAGCACTTCCTATTGTCTCGTGCGACGTCTCCTAACACTGCTATTTCCTTGATGACGACAGGTTAATTACTCGTAGGATATGTTTACATCTCACTACGTAAGAGCGATTTGCCGAATGCTTGACCCGTTCTTTAACTACTACTCATGTGAGTCGCCATTGTTTGTTAACATTCTGCACTCCCTTATTATGTGATTATGTGAATATGGGAGTTACAAGCACCTACATTCACACACCACAGTCCTGCTCTCATCCCAATAATTGACTATGGTTCAGTCGTATACAACGACCTATCTGGAACTTTGAACAGAAAACTACACAGTGTAAAAAACTCATGTGTTCTTTACGTGACAAACGCCAGGCGTGATGAACACACAAATATTACTACATACAGCTACAATGGTTGAAACTCCACGAACGTCGGAAAATCTCCGTAGCTATTGTTACGCATAACGTTCTCAAACTGAAGACACTATCCTACCTTTATAATGCATTTAAACCTATGGAGACGGTACATAATAGAGATAATAGGTTTACAAAAACTGCCCTTCAAATTCCCCTTCATCGCACCACTAAATTTAACAAATCGTTTATTCGCACTGCATCACGTAGCTTTATTCTTCACCGTTTCGCAAATAACACTAACTGTACCCAACTAAAGTAGTCCTTAACATCTATATTTCTGGAGGAGTACGCAAGAGGCTGAGATCAGGCATTCTTGTGTCAAACAGTCAGAAATATGTATATTTCGAAGAAAATTTTTCCTTTGGTTTAGCTTTATATTCTTCACATCCATGAAGTCTAAAATAACAAATTGGCTTAATGATTTACTTTCTTACTTAATATATAATAAATGTTTTAATTTTACAGAATTTGATATCTGTAAATCAACTTCCACCACTTTCAATTTCCATAACATATATCCAAACTTTTATTATTATTATTATTATTATTAAGTAAGTAAGTAAGTAAGTAAGTAATTCGTCTTTATTCGTGGCGAAGTTAGGGCTCAAGGCCCTCTCTTACACTTAACCACAATATTTAAAATGATTAACATTTTAATATTATAAAAATGTACTTAGTGTGCTCATAAACCTGTATTGCATTATAGGAAGACGCTACGTAAAGGAGCTTTTCATCCTCAGTGGCATGTAAATCATCAATAAATTCAATTCAAATTCAAATCTCGTACGATCGGATTATATTCCACGTCGAACTGTCTGATAAAGAACAGATTCCCCTTGAATAATATTATTCAAATTCAAATAGCACACACTACTTTTTTAGCCACACTGTATAACTGTCATTGAGCATAACGGTTCACACTAACTGGTTAGTTTCACACGAACAAGTATAGACTGTGATAGACTGAATCAGTAAGGAATAATGAGTAGTGAGCCTGGTTTCGCAGTTTCTTACATAGCGAATCCGGCTTTTCGCCGGGAGAAGGGGTAAGCCTCGCCCACTTGTTATAATTTGGTCCATTAATAACGATTTCTCAGAGTCGATTGAGGAATCAAATTATAGCCCTTGAATTATATTTTTCACTGATCTAGATTGGTGTAGATCGCATCGTTGGATGGCTCGTAATCTCGTAGGTTTTCATCTACAATTTGGCGCTCGAGCTATTGTATCGTGGGGTTTTACTCATTTCCTTCGAGCGGCCTGGTTCCTAACATCTGTTTCTCGTTAAGCACGGCTGTCTAAGGTGCGTCATTACCGCTACATTCATGAAGTAGCACATCTTCTAACATCATCAATTTGTATAAAATGCGCTGATTCAAATGAATTCTGGCTTATCAATTTCCATAACATATATCCAAACTTTTATTATTATTATTATTATTAAGTAAGTAAGTAAGTAAGTAAGTAAGTAATTCGTCTTTATTCGTGGCGAAGTTAGGGCTCAAGGCCCTCTCTTACACTTAACCACAATATTTAAAATGATTAACGTACATATAATATTTAAATGCAACAGATCTTTTAAAATAATATGGTACTAATAGAAAATTTGGAGATTGTAATAAAAAACTATTATAGAATGTACAACACTACAATCTAAGTGTACATGATAATAAATATAAAACTAACACTAGTGATAATAAGAGACGGAAACACAGAAAAAAACCTATAACTGGCAAATATATTTCTAATTATTATGAATATATGCTCATTCACGCACTCATTCACACTACACACATCGAAAAGTCAGCTAGAGGTATTCAGAAAGTGATTTCGGCAATCCATCTTAAATCTCCTACGAGAACGCAAATCCCTAATGGTAGCAGGTAGGGTATTCCACAGCCTCGCGGCAGTGACTACAAAGGAGCGGTTGTAGGTCCTGGAGTGACTGAGAGATATTGTTAAACAGGAGCCAGATCGTGTATCGTGGTTATGATAGGAGGAGAGGTATTTAAATTTTGAAGAGAGATAATTCGGTACACCTGTGTTTAGAACTCCATGCAGAAGAGACAACATGTGGAGACTGCGACGCTCATGAACACGAAGCCATGACAACTTCCTGTAATAAGGTGAAATGTGAGAACCATATCGCAGCTTAAATATGAATCGAATACAGGTGTTCAAACTCCGTTCAAGCATCTTGTTACTGTCTTGAGATATGTCCGTAAGTACAGTGTCGCAGTAGTCTAGAATTGGTAAGATTAGGGATTTTACCAGTTGTATTTTAAGATTTTTTGGAAATATAGTAGAGTAGCGTTTGAGAGGAAAAAGGGATTTCTGCACTTTACGGCATGTATTTGTCACTTGTTCAGTCCAGTTGAGGGTCTCAGTCATTATAACGCCTAAGTTTCTTACTGACGTACAATAGGGCACGACAATGTTATTTAAAATAATTGGGGGTACATGTCTACTTTTTAACAAGTTGAGGTTTATTTTGCTACCAAATATAATAGCCTGAGTTTTGTTAGCATTTATTAACAAGCTGTTATTTTTTGCATAGTCATTCAGTCGTCGTAAGTCAAAATTTACTCTGTCAATGGCTACATCTATGTCTTGTGGATATGAGTGATAATAAATCTGAAGATCATCTGCATAGATATGGTACTTGCTATATTTCAATGCGTCCCCTATGTCGTTCACACTAACAACAAATAAAAGTGGGCCCAAAACCGACCCCTGCGGGACACCTATGGATTTGTTGTGCCATCCTGAGTACATTGTTCCTACTGATACTCGTTGCCGACGGTCAGTGAGGTAGGAGCTAAAAAATTTAAGAGATGTCATATTAAAGTTGAGACTACGGAGTTTCAGCAATAGTAACCCAGGGCTAACTGTGTCAAAGGCGCTGCATAGGTCTAGTAGTGTTGCTACAGTCACATATCGTTGGTCTATCGCTTGTCTGATGTCGTCCGTAACTCGCAGTAATGCTGTCGCGGTACTATGTCCTTTTTTAAAGCCGGATTGAAAAGGGTCAAGGAGGGAATTTTGGGTCAGGTATACAGTGATTTGTGCATGAATCAGACGTTCGAGTGCTTTTGCGAGGGGTGGCAGGATGGACACAGGGCGGTAATCTGATGGAGAATCCAAGGTATTGTTTTTCGGGATAGGCCTTATTAGTGCGTCTTTCCAAACGTTAGGGAATACTCCATTGGTCAGGCAGTAGTTGAATATGTGAGTCAGTATTGGTAGTACAGCCCCGATGATGTTTTTAATTAATTTTATAGAGATACCGTCATTACCTGTCGCATCGGAAGTGATAGAGTACAGCACACGTTTAACATCATTTGCGCTAACGGTGTGGAAAGAGAACTGGTCGCACTCGGAAGAGCGTGCTAAGTTTGTGGGATTAGCTGGTAATGGAACTGGTCCAACTTTAGGCTGAGAAAAGTAATCATTTAAGGTATCTAGAGATATGGTGGGAATGTGCTCTTCTACGGCTTTGCCTATGCCCAGAGATCGTAACTTCTTCCAGGTTTGGTTTAAATTATTATTTCCCGCTAACTGTTAAAGTAGCGACATTTACTGTTTCTAATTAGCTGTTTAACTTTGTTTCTAAGTATCCTGTATTGCTCAAAGTCATCTTTGTCACGTGTTCGTCTGAATTGTCTGTACCAACGGTCACGGCTGGCCATAACAGATCTTATCTCGGTCGTCAGCCAGGGAGAAGGGGGGCGGGAAAATCTTACCTGCCTCTCCGGAGCATGTTTGTCATACAAGTTCAGCACTAATGAGTTGAATCTGTTGACTTTTGAGTCAATGTCATGAAAATTACGTATGTCATCCCACGGTAAGTTATATGCGTCATTACGTAGGTCATCTAATTCAATATGATTTATGTCTCTTAAAATAACGTAGCGTGCTTTATACTTCGGTCCTCTGATAGAGTAACATAAGTACAATAAGTCGTGAGTTGAAATCCCAGGAGCTGGGATCTGTCCGTGCTTAACGACTTTCTGGGGTTGATTTGAAATTATAAGGTCAATTAAAGTGTGAGTCGAGTGGTCAGGGTAGTAGACATGATTCGTAGCGTTAAGTGGTAGGATTTCCATGTTCAGAGCATGGAATATGTGACACAACTTATCCGATTCACTAGTTTGTTTTAACAAGTCAGTATTAAAATCCCCCATGACTATGACATCTTCGTAGACCGAGATAAGATCAGTTAAAGCTGCTTCGAATTCCCCCATTTGTCTAATATTAGGTGGCTTATATACAATTCCTATTAATATTTTCTTATTACAGTCGAGTTCAACAAACATATAGTCAGGTCGCAGGGGAAGGCTTGGGTCTGAGGTGCAGATAATCTTGCATTTTAAATCATTCCTGTAGTAAAAGGCTACTCCACCACCTCGTCTGTCAGTACGGTCATGTCGTAAGAGCGAGTATCCGTCGAGATTTACAGCACATGACGGCAAATCTCCACTATTATTATTATTACTATTATTATTATTATTATTAATAATAACAAATGAAGACTGTCGGTTGGCACCAGTGAATATTGGGGGAAATTCCTGAGAGTTTTTTTTTTTCGCGTTATCATGCCGTAATAGATTCCGCCGTATGACCTAAATATCCTTCTGCGCTAGGCGTGCTATCCTTTCACTCTGTCGGCGAATTGACAGCATTATTTCAAGGACTCGCTGTACATAGCTTTTTTCTTTCAATGCGTGTAACTATACCTCTGCCCTCCGAGATGGCGTAGCGTCACTCGTGTCCCGGTCTGGGTTAAAACTGTTCATTATGACACTGTATATCGCAGTATGTTGCGGAAAATGGCGAATGATATTAGATGGACCTCATGACGTGCCTATGGCGAGGTAGTGAACGGCTACAATATCAAATCGAAAGCGTACAAACTGAACCAGAAAATACTGAACAATAATTACAAAAACGAATTTGTGAGGCCTTTGTTTCAGGGACCCCTGAAATATTGAAACGTGTCCATGCAGACACTGCGAGACGTGTTCAGCAATGCCTGAGCCATCAGGGGCATGTTTATGAGCATATCCATTACGAATAGTTGTTGAAGGTAACGTTCTGGTAGATCCAAGTGTGACACTTTAATTTTATGAGCTTTTAAGCAATAATGATATGTATTAGTTTTGGTTTCATACAAACACTTCTTTTATAGAGTTGATTGTCTGCACGTGTATTGGTAAATAATATTACATTTTCTTTTCTGGATCTTGGGCCTATTTACAAATGCAACCTCTTATAGAAGGTGCGCTGTAAAATGACTGCTATTTGTTTCCCAACACCCGATAAACAGCACGTTTTCGCTCCTTCCAAAACAAGTGACTAGGCATCCCATGCATCACTAATGTATGCCGGACATTTATAAGTAGAAAGGACGGTGCTCGCGTACCGCCTGGTATATTTCTCATCCTGACCTTCATAAGTTTTGGACACACTGGTTGGCAGGAGGATACATTCTATTCATGACACAGTCAACTAGTTCGGATTCGTCTTCTCACCCATCCTCTATTTCCAGCATTCAGTGTCTACAATATTCTTTTCTGGTGGTCTTGTAGTTCGGATTCGTCTCCACACCCATCCTCTATTTCCAGCATTCAGTCTCTACAATATTCTTGTCTGGTGGCAATCTTGGATATTGCTTAAGAGCAAGGTCAACTAAGCAAATATATTTTTAAACACCAATCAGGGAAACAATTAGAAGAGAACTGATCCTTAGAACAATGAAGTTATCGGCAAAAGAAAGGGATGAGCCATAATGATTGTGATTTAAAAAATAGCAAACCTAATATTGTCCAGGTGAAAAGAAATCTAAAATTGATTAAGGGAGGTAGGACAGGAAAAGTGCTAGTGAGCAGCCACTGCCAAATGAAAGCAATGCCAGATTCGGCAACGGACTTGGAGCTGATAACCAACATTTCCCAAAATGAGATCTCTTGGGCATATTTCCACTTCTAGTCACCGCTTACGATACAGACAGAATATCATGGATATATTCTATCGCCCCCTTCTCCAAGAACTCTCTACAGACCTGATATTCCACACTGTATTAAATTAATCGCACTGTCTTTCATCGAAATCCCGTCGTCCATTTACTCCTCTCCCAGAAGTTGAACTTATCTCTGCATTTTAAAATGAGCAAATAACTTACTGAAACCTCAGTATGATCCGACATTACGACAAAATGAAGAGGAAATGGATTTAGACGCCCCATATTTATTTCTCAAATGCCTACCATTAATAAAATATTCCGCAGAAATATTTTCCATATTTAACATCCTTCATCTCAATCTTCTCTTAATCGTGGATTCAAATTGTGAAACAAACTTTTTCCTAATGTCAAGTAAATTAACAAAATGGAACATGGTGCATGGGTTTCTGTACCTGATAAAATGTGAGTTTCTACATACATTTTTATATAATTAGGTTTATTTTAATGCGTACAATATAAACATTCCAGACGCAGTGTCTCCTAGTTATATTAAACGAAACGTAGATGCACATAAATCACATATCCTGTTCTTTTAACTTTTAAAATAACTCTATCACCTTTTATCTCACCGCTTAATATAGGCTGAAGATATAATGGATATATTCTATCGCCCCCTTCTACAGAGTAAATCTTTTCTCCAAGAACTCTATATAGACTGTATATTCCGCACTGTATTAAATGAATCACTCAGTCTCTCACTACAATCCCGTAATCCATCTACTCATCTCCCAGAAGTTGGATTTAACTCTGCATATAAAAATTAGCAAATATTTTTAGACTTCAAACTTGTTAAACCTCTTGGCCTAAGGAGCGGTGTAACCTTCTGAAAAGCCTCACCTTATAGTAAGTAAGTAAAGAAATACTACCGTTTTAAAAATGCAGCCATATCCCTACCTTGGCAGTACACGTTACACGTAGGAGAGTCATTAAGTTGGTTGACTGGCCGTCAAGTGTCGCTGTGGTGCACTATAGCGGAGAGTTTGCACCACAGGATGTTGCCGTTACAGTTCCTCGCAAGTTCCAGTGAGAGGCAGTTGCGTGCATACAATATTAACAGAACTATGGTCTCTGGTTTTAAGGGTAGTTAAATGTTAGCGGCAGAACTTGATAATGTCGTAGTTTGAGCAACGGGAACATTTTAAGATCTGCAAAACTTAGGCATATCTGCCAGCGAAACGTTTGAGATGATCAAGCTGAAATCGCCCTGATCACTACGACGGAAGAAAGACGTGAAAAGGCAAGTCAAAAGACGATGCTATCTTTGAACTGCTAATGTCAGTTTACGAACATATTCACTGTAGTGCGTACTTAGCTGTGCAATGTGTTGCCTACACTGTAATGTCAGTCCAAGAAGTTACTGACTGAAGCACATGAGTGTACGATATGTTGCCTACACTTTAGGTGACTGAAGTTGTATATTATATTGGGCTATGACCTAGTTGTTTGTCACTTTTAAACAACAAGCAACAAACATATCTTTATATTATTGTCAATTCGTGTAAGTTTGTCAGGATTGTATGGCATACATTTACGCTTGAGATTCCTGAAAAGATGTACAATAGTCACGAAAATTGCAAATCACTCGTAGATTCCTATCTATAACATGTAATAATGAGTTTGTAACATTTATCTGCTTTCATATCACGACCGTGATCGTCTTAAGGAGCATATAAGTGAAAGTTAGGAAAAATACGCATTTCAAAGTGAAGCCTATAAACTATTTATTACCATGTTAGTATTTAATGAGGTAGAAGTTTATTCCTCGCTCTAGAATTTGAGATGGTGTGTCATATTCCTATACTCTTGCATGTTTTATGTATAATTCTAAAGAAAGTGGATATCAGAATATAGAATAACGTTGAACAACGTACTAAAATACCGTATCTCGTGGAACATGAATTTATGAAATATGTAATATTCTTTTATAGTCCATTGTCCTTACGGTGGAAAGTATATTTTTATTAACCTTCCGAAAGTTAGAGAATGGCAATGTTTATCTCATGGTTAGGTCAGGCAGTGTACGTTATAAAATTTTATATCCATCCACCATAATCATAAAATTCAACGTCTTAGTGAAAGTATGTTTTGAATCATGTGGGAAAAAGATTGCTTGTGTGGGGATTAAATAAAGAGACACCGTTCATATTAACAGTTCTTAATAGGAATATCACTGCATACACACGGATGAGTGGGCATGTGTTTGGGCACTCTCTTGCCCTTGGAGTGGGAAACTGCTCCTAGAAGCGGATGAACCAGTATGGTCAGCGGCATAGGACGGAAAAGTCCAGAGGGAAACCACTCCATTTAAGATCCACTGGATATCCCTTGTTATGCACCAATGATGGTGGGATTTTTAATGCAATTCCAGAGGTAAAACAGTCCCCAATTCGGACCTCCTGCTGGGGTTTGGGACAAAGCGTGGAAGAAACATTAGAACTTAGGAACTTAGAATATACGATCTCTCAACATTCGGGGTAAGCTAGAGAACTTAAAAAAGGAGATGGCTAAACTTGACATAGACATATTAGGAACGAGTGAAATAATGTGGCCTGAGAACAGGAACTTTTGGAGTGATAACTTTAGAATGATATACTCTGGAGGAAAAGGAAGCCATGCAGGTGTAGGAATAATATTAAGTAAAAACGTAGGTGTACGACGTCGGAGCTATGTACAACACAATAGAAGATGAACCAGTTGACATGATAATAATACAGGTGTACATGCCAACAACAAATCATGCGGATTAAGAAGTAGACCATGTATATGATCAGTTAGAGGAGTTGATGGATACGATTAAGGACAGCGAGAACTCATTTTTAATGAACACTGGGACGCTTCTGTTGGTGAAGGAGAAAATGGGAAGACTGTAGGTCAGTAAGGTCTTGGAGTAAGAAATGACAGAGTACAACAACTAATAGACATTTGTAAAGGAAAAGGACTAATAATTACCAACACCTCGTTAAAACAGCTCAAGAGAAGAACTGCACCTAAAAATAAAGCGAGATATCAAATAGATTATATTATGGTAAGGGAAGGATACCGTAACCATGTCAAACAATGCAAACGTTATCCAGGGACTGATGTAACGAGAGACCACAACCTAGTATTGTTAAAATCTGATTTAGACTAAGAAGAGGAAGAACGTTGAAAAATATTGCAGATATAATGTCAGGAAACTAAAAGAAGACAGAATCAAGGAAAACTATCAAACACTGGTAAAACAGAACGTCGCAGAAATACCCAATGGTACAATAAATGGGAAAGGATGGGCCTTAAATACTCTATCGTAGAAGCTTCAAATCAGGTAATGGGGAAAACGACGAAACAAGCACGATAACCATGGGTTACAGATTATGTGCTTGAACTTATAGAGAAATGAGGAAATTAAAACACTCAGAGAGTGAAGAAGGAATAAGAAACTATGAAAGATTCCGAAACCTAGTCAACACAGAAGCAAAGAAGGCTAAGGAAGAATATATAATGGGACATTGTAAAGAAACAGAAGAAAGAATGTAGGATACTCGGTAACTGCCTCTCCAGGGGCAAAATTATTAAATTCATTCTTTCTCCTGAATTTTTTATATGGTACATTGGAGGTGAAATGCCATAATTATTTACATATTTTTTACAAATCACTTAATACCACCCTAAAACTAACCTTTCTGTTAATGGCAACATTTGTGTATACAGTACATAGGTGGACCAAGCAAGGAAGTTATCATAAAAATGATTTCTTCTGTGAATATGCTATTGTAGTATAGGTATGGTGTTTCTGGTTGTCCAGAAACAGTACAAACATAATTTCCAAGGAATGGTGGGGTTACTAGAAAAATCGTTAGACCTATCTTTTCCTGCATGCCATATGGAATTTTGGTTTATTGTAGGATTAGCATTGGTTTGCAACTGTATAGGATCAAGAATATGACTAGTTATGATGGATGGGTCCCCTTTTTTGTATGTGCAGTTTGTAAAATGTCACGGCTCTCAGAAAATGATGGAGCAGATAACTGGAGCTCTTCTTCCACAACACTTTCATCTTCATCACTTGACTCACTCTCATCATCAGTGGTTATTATTTCAAGATCTGAACCATTTGGGCCGTCCTGAAGAGTGTCCAGAATATGAAGAATATCCTCTTAATTTAATATTCGACTTATATTAACCTATAAAGAAGAGCAATCCCCATTCAGTTCAATAAAAGGCATTTTCTACAAGTAAAAAATGTGAGGTTATGTTATAACGTAATGAGTGCCACATTTGCGCATTGGGCACATGCGAGGCCATTTGTATGTTATTGATTTTCATGATAATTTCATAAAAGCACATATAACTATTATCACAATATTATCTTCAGATTGTCCTTTACCGTATTAAAAATTGTCAGTGTTAGAAATTTAATATAATATAACGAAATCACTTACCAATATATCAAACTCTAACACCAGGATGAATTATTCACCTTCCATAACAAACATAAGAGCTGTGAACAAAATGCTACTTTATGGGCAAGAAACGTGGTTGCTGCCAACACAACAGATCTTAAAGGCCACATCTATACACTCTGAGCATTGGAGTACTATTTATTACCACATTTAAAATGCACTGAAGTTAATGGCATCAAGTTTGACGATGCCCATGAAGAGGTTAAATTCAGAACATTCACTGGCCACGGCCGTAGTAAAAGCATATTAAGTGCAAACGGAAAACTGTTGTCTGAGAGCAAAGAAATGGAGGAAAGATGGAAGCGATACATAGAAATATTATATGAAGATCCTACTGACATAAATGATCTTGAAAATGAAGACAACATAACAAGTGATCAACTGGGACCCTCTTTAACAAATGAAGAATACCTTAAGGCTATGAAAAAACTGAAAACTAATAAAGCGCCAGGATGCGATGAACTAACTGGAGAAATGATACAGAGACTGGATGATGAAACACACGACTATATTTTTAAACTGATCACGGAAACATATGAAACCGGAGAAATTACAGAATATTTTAAAAGTATCTCATAATCCCTAAACCAAAGAAACCTGGAACTCTAAAATGTGAAGAAAATCCACCTTGAGTCTATTGTCACGTGTCAAAAATTTGGACACGAATAATATATAACCGAATAAGCAATAAAATTGGACCATATTTGGCTGAATATCAGTTGAAATGTAGACGAAATAGAGGCACGCGAGAAGCTGCATTAACATTACTACAGGTTATAGACAAAATGCTAGACGTAAGAAAACCTTTGTTTATTGCATTCGTGGATTTATAAAAAGCTGTTGATAATGTGAACTGGAATGTATTAATGAAGATTATGACTAGTGTTGGTCTAGATTTTAAAGATAGACGAATAGTATATGAACTCTATAACAACCAAAGAGGCATCATAAGCATAAATGGTGAAGTATGGGAGGCTTATACAAAGAAAGGAGTACGACAGGTGTGTAATTTGTCACCAGTGCCTTTCAACCTGTATATCGAGAAAGGCATTGTGGAATGTAAATAATGTATGGAAGGTATAAAGTTAAATGGAGTAGAAATCAAAATGATAAAATTTGCTTATGACTTAGTTATCATAGAGGAGAACGAAAATAAACTACAAAGTGCATTAATAAGAATGAAAAAGATATTGAGAGATAAGTATAACATGAAAATTAGTACAAAAAAAACCGAAATTATGGTACGCAACCGCCAACATATTGCAGTCGACATCTGAATTAGTGGTATACCACTGAGGCAAGTAACTGTCTTTACCTACTTAGGAAGTAAAATCACCCCACATGGCAAAATTTCAGTCGACATAAAGAGCAGAATTGCCCAAGCAAAGACTGTTGTTTACAAGAAAAGTGTACTACTTGCATCAAGACATTTAAATGTGGAGACTAAGAAAAGATTTATTAAGTGCTATGTCTGGAGTGTAGCCTTGTATGGCTCAGGAACGAGTACTATTAGTGTATGTGTCAAGAAACGTCTGGAAGCATTTGAGATGTGGTGCTGGAGGAGGATGGAAAAGATCTCATGGACAGCAAAACTCACCAATGAAGAAGCTCTTCGATGAATAGGTGAAAACCATCCTTTTAGCAACAATATTAAAGAGAAAGCAATTAATTGGCCATCTCTATAGGCACAATAGTTTCATAGTTTATGTCATAGAAAGAATGATTCAAGTTAAAAGAAGAAGACGACTACCTACACTGCAATATTCAAGATAGATCAGAGATGACGTACGAACAGGCTCACATGTGGAAATGAAGAGATTAGCGGATTACAGAGGACAGTGGAGAAGAAGAATTGTTGCTAACCAATCTTAGGATGAGAATTACGAAGAAGATACACGCACGTAAACAAACAGACAAACCCAGAAAAAACAGAAAAAATATTCACTCAGTCACTTACTCGGTTCGCCCCACGATTATTGTAATTATATAACGTTACACGTTGACTTTTGTTACCGAGTTATAATTAAAAATACTATGTTAATTAAGGAAAATATTTAAATTCATTTGCTTCCAATCGTTACAAAGTATTATAGTAATGTGTGAACATCGATAGTATTCCCATTTATGTTGGAGTGTGTGTGTTAATAATAATAATGTTATTTGCTTAACGTCTCACTAACTACTTTTAAGGTCTTCGGAGATGCCGAGGTGCCGGAATTTAGTCCATCAGGAGTTCTTTTACGTGCCAGTAAATCTACCGACACGGGGCTGTCGTATTTGAGCACCTTAAAATTCCAACGGACTGAGCCAGGATCGAACCTGCCAAGTTGGGGTTAGAAGGCCAGTGCCTTAACCGTCTGAGCCACTCAGGCCGGCGTGTGTGAATGTATACGTGCTCTGCTCAATAGTCAATGTTCATTCACTAGAAGGTAAGAGATGTTGGATGCTATGATTCACCGTACTGTAAATCCAAACATTGGCCATGGGTATCACTGCATTATTTCCAGTGAAAGGTGTCACTTATCTGATCGAACAGCACATACAGAGGTCATCACTTCCACCGTTGTAAATTACAGTCCGTACGATGTAATGGTCTCCAGGCTAAATCGTACAAATGACACCAAAAACGATAGGGAGCTGGCCCGTCTCGTTCAAAGTTCTTGCGTAATAACTCGACATGATCATCCTACTTATGAATGTTTGCAATAGCTCCTCACTGAGACTCCTCTACCTTTAAGGCATACTGGTATACTAACAACGTTCAAAACACCCACACAGACACATAATTTAACCAACAACTGCGTCTACGTTTACATAAATAAGTCCCTAATAATACATATCACGATGGCGCTAGTGAGCTATCAATATACCAAGTAGCCTAATGCTCCTTTATTCGATCATTAATTTCCTTAGTAAGACTATATCGTTGGGTTCATTCTCTAGAAAACAGATCAAAACAATGACGTAAGCTGAAATATACGGCTAAAAGGATCACAGCTGCTACCTTACGTTTGGTCAAGAAGTGTCTATTAGGGCTACGAGAAGATTCACGTCACAGCCATACACCATGGCTCTCCTCTATGCTGTTTCGTAGCCAATCTACTAGGAATCCGGTTCAGTTCCCAGTCTGATATAAAATGAGTGGCCAAAATCACGGGAAGGGGTATCCCAATTGAAAATGTGCCGTGTATGACCCCTGAGCATTGCAGCCAGCTGCGGCGTAGCTTAGCAGGCTTCATAGCATTGCGGAGATAACAATCGATTTCAGGTTTACGAGGTCAACAGTGTAAAGGGTGGACCTTCAATATCATATAGAGAAGGTTACCTCCCGCGTAAACCGCTGCACGGGAAGACCACAGGTGTTTAACGAACGGGCATCGCGTCGCATCCGCAGAACAATACTGGGCGCTCAATGGGCTATTGTGAGTCGGATCACCGCTAATTTGAATGCTGGGAGTCAGGAACCCATTTCTACCAGGACTTTAAGGAGGCAAATGCACCGCTTGGCTTCACCAACCGACGAGCAACTCGTGTCCCTTTGCTGACGCGTCGACACAGCGATCAACGACGAGCATGGGCCCGCGAACATCGGTAATGACCGTAGAACAGTGGCGGTGTATGCTGTGGTCCGATGAATCCCGGTTAAAGTTGTACCGAGCTGATAGACGCGTAATAGTATGGCGGATTCCCCATGAAAGAATGGATCCTGCGTGTCATCAAGGTTGTGTCCAGGCGGGAGGTGGCTCAATTCTGGTCTGGGCGGCGTTCTCGTGGTCGCAATTATGCACCATTGTCCGGTTGCAGGAAGGCTGACAGGTGCTCATTATGCGGACATTCCTTCAGACCATCTCCATCTATTTCTGCTCCTAGAATACTCTGATGGAGATGCCAAGTTTCGGTAGGACGATGCGCTAAGTCACCGCCTTGTGGTGGCACGCAGGTGATCGGAGGAGCACTCCAGTGTAGTTATGAGCATGAATTTGCTCTCCAGATTCCCCGATTTTAATCTAATCGAGCATTTAAGGGATGTTTTCGATGTTGATGTACCCTCCATGAATCCAGTACAACCTACACAAGACCCATTGTTGGTAGCAGTGCCATATGCGTGGGACCAGATACCTCCAGCACGAATCCAACACCTTGTAGAGTCGATGCCTCGCCGTATTACTGCCCTTTTGAGAGCTCGCGTAGGAGCATCTCGTTATTAACAACACATTAATTGTCTCCCATGACTTTTGATCACTCAGTGTAATTCCGTTTTATGCCGTTTGCAGTGGATGTTATATGGCCGCATAATTATCTACTTGTTCAAACGAGTGAAATGTTATTTAGTATTGAAAACGTCTGATTTTATCGGATGTTACGTAGCCTGGTTTGACTATGGCATGGTGGTCTGTAGGTTAGGAGCAGAGTACTCTGCATATGTAGGGCAGCAAGTGCTCAAAATGCTGACCATCTTGGTTTATACCGATTTCAGAAGGACGTTGTAAAGAATTTCTTTCAGGAAGTAACATATTAGGTGTAGCAGCTTGGCATTCCTCGGTGATCAGTTATCGAAAATGACCAGAATGTTCACCCTCCTGGGCATTCACTACCAGCTTTAAGTGACCCTTCTAGAAGAAGTCAAATTAGTTAAGATTGGGTGATCAGGCAGTCCAAGGAATAGGCCTTTCCCTCGCTATCCGTTTAGTAGGATATGAAGCAATAAATTGGTTCAGGACGACTACTGATTCGGAGGTTGTGCCTCGAAATTTTCAAACCACACTCGTAATCAGCCCAGCAGTGGACGTTCTCCAGCAAATGTGTGAGCTCAGTTTGAAGAAAATGAATGTAGCGTGGTATCGTAGAGCGCCGTTTAAGAAATACGTTCTGATCAAGTAGTCGTTCAAGACACCTTACCATACATTTAAACCCCCGCTGCACTTGATCTGCATCCTTTCTTACCCAAAGAAGATGATTTGCTCTCCAAGACAGCATCTTGTGCCGATTCACAGTGCTATTGTTCTGTAATATTTATTCATCCGGAAAAGGACTCCTACTAAAAAGGTTACTGAACCGTAGAAATGACTTCAATGCAGCTGCTGCTGTAACAGCAGATTGTATGGGTGAAATGTATAGATATGCAATGGTAGCCGCAGACTACCGACTGATGTTGGTTTGTTGTGCAAATGTCCGTGTATTGATTTGAGTATTATTCCAGACAGCGTCCAAAGCAGCCTTTGCCTTTGGACCAGATGTTATAAGACCACCTTTAAAGGAGCTTTCCATTTAAAAGGAATTGTCATGAAAGCTTTCGGAACCTAATGGTAGTCGGTAGTCTTCCGTCAGGATTCGCTAGTGATACAGATGTTGTGACTATAATACATTCTGCCTTACTTCTTCAAATGAGCAATATATCTACTTACTTGTTCCTGGAATACATCATGGCATAATGACTAAGTGCTATAATGTGACCTGGTACGTGTGGCAAAATAGTGTGTCCCCGTTGCAACGAAGTTCGATCTGTCTTTCAAAATAAATTTCATGATTGGATTCTAACTACGACACTAACGATAATCAGATAGCACAAGTGACCGGCACATTACTGACGCAGCCGCAAAGACAGCTTACACCGATGAGGCACTACATTATGACTACACTACCCTCGGAATATTTAGACCGCCTCGAACGGAGTGAATAACTGGTAGCATGGTACATATAGTTAGGTGTAGAGGCTTTCTGTTAATAGTGTTTCCGGTGTCAGAATAGGAAAAGCGGCCGAACTCTCCGCGTTTGATGGAACGAAAATTGTGTTGATGGTACGGCGCCTTGGTACAGTATCTCTGGAACGGTGCAGCTTGCGGTTCTCTCGTGCCGCTGTTGTGAACACGTATCGCAAATGATTCAACTATAGGCAATCTATGATGCGTCGACCTGCCGAGTCTCGACAGTGGCTCATTGATGCTAGAGGCCAGCGGAGGCTGACGAGCATTTTTCCGTGCTACTGCAAAGCCAATTCGAGAAATCGCCAACAAGTGCAACGGTAATGACCACGGCAATGCAGGAGGTGGACGGAAAACTGTCACTAATGGACACTGGGTGATTGAGAGAAGGTCGCCTTGTCAGAAGAATCGAAATTCCTGGTTCAAGAAATAGGCGGCTAAGAGCACGCACACAGATTTTCATCGGAGTCTATTATGCGTGTTTCTATGGTGAAATTTGGAGAGGCTGGTGGAAGAGGTGTAATGATCTGGGCGATAATTTCGTGGGACAAACTCAGACCCGTTCTTCCGGTACAGCAGTCCCTAACAGCTATCCGATATCTGGACGTTATTGGAAACCAAGTACATCCGTTCATATGAACAGTATTCCCTGACGGTTACAGCCAATTCCAACAGGACAATGCCAGGATTGTGAAGGACTTGTTCGAAGAACATGATAGTGAATGTGTTTAATGTCGTAGTCCTCAAACAACTGTGATATGAATCCCATTGAACATTTGTGGTTCGGCTTGGAGAATCGAGATCTTCTTTATCAGCACCGTACGACAGTGTACGTCAACTGAAGAACCTTCTGTTGCGCTTGTTGTACCAGATAATCCAGTGTACCTTTAGCCATATCGCTGAATCGATGCTTCACCAAATGGCCGCGGATTTGATGTTAAAATGTGCTCCTACATCCTATTAAGTAGGTGGTCACAATGTAATGGCTCACCGGTGTACAAGATACTCGCTAGAACTGGTAGTGAACTACGGCCCTTCACTATGAAAATATCCATGCCAGAGTTTTCAATTAGGATTTACGGCATTCATGGTGGCATAACCTATTAATTCTATCGGTTTACGGGTACATGTATTATTTCAGGGATCATAAAATTACGTGTATGTAAAATTGTACAATTGTAAGAAAATTGTGCATAGTCTTTTTTCTGTGCTAGTCCCGATGCTCATTCATATTTCTGACGCTCAGGCAGGATGCCGAGCAATATAAACCTTAAAGAAGAAATTCAATGTTGTTACTCTTTCAAAAACCTAAATAATATGGGTCGAATTTGATATGCGGTAAAATGAACAGACATTCATATGAGAAAGTCAGAGTCAAATTTTGTACACCTCGTAAGCTTTATTTGTATAGCCTTATTCTTAACAAATATTTGTCAAGTACACATGTTGGCAATAACCTTGCATCGTTCTATTACGTTCGAAAAGTGACAAGCATTTAGGGCAAGTTGTCGCGAATGTTTGAACTCATTTATAAAGATAAAATTTTTGGCACTTAGCCTAATTTATTTTATTTATTTAAGGGTCCAGACTATCACAGCTAATAAGATATAAATCAACTAAATACATGATTGTTAGTACTCAGTGTTTGGTATGATAATTCTCTTGGTTCAGCCACGAAGTAGTAAATAGGCCACACAACATCGGGGGTGAGGAAATGAAAGATGGGGTTCAGCTAACTAGTAAATGACGGTACCCATAGACTGAATAAAGTGTAAATTATAAAATGATTTATTAACAAAAACTGGAAAAATGTGAAAAATGACCACCTACCTAATAGGATGTAGGAGCACCAATGTTATGAATTGTTGAGACGCGTGATTTAGAAGCAAACTTTATGATGCAATTCCACTGCTAAATCTCAAGAACATCTTCATTAATCCACAGATATTAAAATCACCCTACATGCACGGAAACTAGACCCAATTTTTTCAGTGTTGAATATTTTCCGTGCATTAATTAGTCAAAAACTACCTGGTAATGAGCGTCTAGCTTCTGGCTGTATTTTTACGCGGGGATTTAATTACTTTCAACCGATCACATTTTGTGTCAAGAAGTGTAGAATGACTAGTAAGGGCGAGAATGCGAGTGGTGGGGGGGGCGGTGGAATACTACATTTCAGCACAGTGGCAACATTGTTAGTGGGGTCCAGTTGGCGGTAAAATAATAGCTTCGGTGAATTGTTGAGGCTCGCGATTAGGAAACAAAATGGATGATGCAATTCCTCTGCTAAATCTCAAGAAGAACATCTCCATTAATGAGCAGAAGGTTGTTGACTTAGAAATCTGCAGCATGTGTAGGAATGTGCTGTATAGGGATTTGAAGGATCCACAACCGAAAATCCTTCAAGCGTCAGTAGAGATTCAAATGACTTGGGTAGTAATCCCGCCTAATGTATCTAAACATCCAGGAAACCGGAGACAACCTGGATGATGATAATAATAATAAATCAGTTTAACGTGATGTTGACAATATATGTGTGGAATTTTCTTCCTGTAAATAACTTGAAAAAGTAAATAAAGTATGGTGGTCACAAACAAATTTAGTAAATAGAAAGTAAATAAACAAATGAATAAATAAATAAATAGCGTTTATGAAAAATGGCAGGAAACTGCCACGGTACTACAGGAGAATGTTAACGAAGCAATTGATAGTAGCAATTAATTGCAATAAGAGGATGAAGACTAAATTAAGTATGAATACATTTATGAAGCCGGGGATACCTGCAAGTACGGACATGATTGTGGGGTGATTGCGGAGATCAATATCCCAAAAATAATTCAAACATAGAGGATAGAAGGTAAGGATATCCGTAGACAGTGGAGCCAGTCTCAATTATGATTGGGGACTTTGTTTTTCGGCTTTCTTTGTAAATATTTTACCATATGACCTTGTTTGAAAATTGCCCCATTTCAAACTTGGATATTACTACTGTTTTATTTGTTCGTGTAAATTATCATATTGTTATCAAATATCTCTGTATTTTCTTTTGTTTTTTCGCTATTCGATAAATATATTTATTCAACCAAAGAATTACAGTCGAAAGAATTATCAGCTCTAGGTGTGATTAGTCGATTATAGAGGAGTATATTTTGTTCACAGAGTCTGCCATGTTTCGTTTTCAAAGGCATGTATGTATGTATGTATGTATGTATGTATGTATGTATGTATGTATGTATGTATGTATGTATGTATGTATGTATGTATTGTGACCGTGAGGCCACAAATGAGTGAACAGGTGTTGGTGCGGCTTGTGTTCGCTTGTCGGCGAGATGGGGCGCGCGCGACCTTGGACAAGGGCGAGAACGAGTTTTTTTGTGCAGAGGGCGGCCGGCTGGCTAACGGAATAAAAATAAAAAAAATGAAGGTTGGCGAGTGAAAGAAGGAGGCCAGCGCGTGTCACCTGTAATTGCGAGGAACGATATGAATGAAATATTTGTAATATCTTTGGTGGCGACGTACATAATTACGGAAGGCTCAAGGGCTAAAGTAAAATAAACTGGATAAAAGAATATCACATTTAGAGGATATAAATTAAAAACCGAAATTTTGAAATAATTTGCACGACCTTGTGGCTAAAATGGTGATGAAGTTGTAGATTCGTACAGTAGAAGAATTTAGTGTCTAAATTGACTTTACTTCCGTGCATGTGCACCAGACATGATATTTAAGTCATGTGATACGAATACTCATTCTCACACACTGGCGTGTTCCTGGACTATCACCTTCAGTCGCTCAGCGTGGAACGTCGTGAATACTGGCTTCACTCCTGTGCTCTACACGTCTGAAAATTGGATACAATTTAGAACAGTGCTGTGATCAGACGTCGAATGTGCAGATATTAATCCCTTAAGTACGTGTCATTTCCAAAATACAGTTACGTGTGTGTTTGGAGCCTACTCTAAAGCATTTTGTGTAAGTTTTAGCTTTCTTACGAGTGGACGCGGAAGACGTGGACGTGAATATTTCCAGAAGAGGACGGAATCTCACATCATAGATTACCAGTGCTTCACCATGAAGTTCTAAACTATCGACCATCGTCAGCGGCGTCGGGATGCAGATTCTTTCATCCTGGCATGGCTGATTGAGTACCCAGACTTCCAGACATGAAGATTTCTCTATAAGTCGATTACGTCTCATTTATATCTGTTCTATGTAGTTTTGTTCTATTCTTTCTTTCTTCTTAGTAAGCTATTTTGACACATTTTATGGTTGTTATTTGCTGGAATACGTCGTAAACTGACACATGTGATTACTTAATGACCATGTGGCCATGAATTTGACAGTGAGGGTTCTGATAGAGTTATCCATGTGTTATCGACACCATCTTTGCTTATTGAGTAAATTTCGTCACGAATATGAATTAATTTATGTCCAATGGATTTAATGGTAGGATATTTCGTCCACATTTTCTGTATTTTCCTTGTAATGGAACTTCTACTTGTACCTCGTGTCTGAGACAACGTGTCATCGGGATATTGAGTCCGAATTCTATGTACGAATTTAATGTGAACATGTGCATTGGGGGCATGTGATAATTAGTTGGAGTAATTAATCATCGAGACACTTTTAAGTGGATATTATGTATTTGTAGGACGTTGGTAGGTCCTGATATTTCATGACTACACGTATTTGAGATTAGGATGCGACAAGTTAGGGTCGTCATTGTGGTACACTGTACGTGTAGAGTATATGGAATAATTGTGCATGGCACAAATCTTCGTGAAACTGAGCTTTTCACATGTTAATGGATTATTCGCGATAAATGCAGTGTAGCCTAATATTGGTGTCTTCAGATGAAGAAAATGAAAGTCCATGTTAATTGATGTACTTTTTAATTCGTGGGAATATCCCAACTTTTCTCAAGTAATCCAGTAATTTCAAGCTCAAGGTACAGATGAACGTTCGAGAAGGCCTTAGGTCTGAAGAACAGGTCTTCGACGAAATATCTAAACAATATCTGATTCGTGACTATATCAGCTCATTCGTTGATGCAATTTTTCGCTCTCATGTGATAACTCAATCTTGCTGTAACTCAATAAATTCGTTAACAGGAGAGTAATACGGTTGATCGACACTCGTCGACATGTACATAGTGTAGATATTTTCTTCTTGGTACTCACAGTCTTCTTGACAATTTCCGTAGTTAGCTGTAGAAGTAGTAATTTGTTAGTATTTAGAGGATTATTTTTTTATGTGTTCTGTTCTGAAATATGTGACACTGATATTATCGATTGATAGTGGACAGGATTTCCACATGGATGGTATTCTCCCCATTTACTTACGTTTGCAAGCCCAGGAGGCGTTTTATTTTGTTTAATTGTTGGTCAAATACTTAACGTTCAGTATAAATTCTCACGGAAAGAGATGTGAGACGACGTGAACAGGTATATCCGACGTCTCGGATTAACTTAGAGAAAACCAAGGCAAATTCAACTTTTCATTTTATTGTTAAGATAACGACTGTAAATTTTATTTTTGCTATGAGTGATAACTTTTGAATCTTGGATATTTCTTTATTATACTCGTTCTTACAATTACTGCATTTTTTCCAGATTGTCGATGAAGGCTTGGCCCAGACCTCATTTTTCTGAATGAAAATTTTAATTCAACTTTAAACCAATAATTTAATAACTTTAAAGACGAGAAAAAAAATTTCACAATGTAAATACTCTGTTAGAATGTCAGGGAAATAACTGTCGTGTACCGTCCCATTTGATTGTGCCTAGGTTTGTTACATCAAGAGCCATATAAAATTCCGTAACGTAACGATCATAATCATAATCACAGATTTCAGGATGGCCAATATTGCATTTAATTAAATAAAAGTGTCACATTTGTTCTATACTTGGAACGTGCTTATTTGATGAACCCTATGATAAATCCTGCCACATTCATTTATTTTATAAGCCTACAGCCACCGAACTGTGCACCCCTGGGGTGTCTCGTGTTCGCAGACTGACTAGGACGGGCACATCTTAGTGGCGCCCAACGTGGGGCTCGATTTGTGGCTTAAAAAGTGGCTTAATCCATCGTGGAATTTGATTAATTGCTTCTCCACGTGGTTTAAATTGACTTGCTCAAATTATTAATTATTCAAGGTTCGGCAGGTTCATTTCAGATTTAATGCCATCCCAGTTAGGTAGAATTCTAACAGAGTACGCGGAATTTTCAGAATATTTTACTTAAGATTATGTGTTTCACATGGAAAAATGAGGGTTAGGAATCTTCTTCATGAAACTTGAATTTGCCTTATCACAATCAACATGTCTGGGGGGAAAGTTTCTGCATTTCGGCGTTTGCTGACACAGGTCACTTTATGAATAATAGAATGGATCTCGAGGAGATTAGGAAGTTATTAGAGACTATGACAGTAGAGAGTAGGAGAGCACAGGAAGAGAATAAAGAGGAACTCAGAAAAATGCAGGAAGAGAGTAGGAGAGCACAGGACGAGAATAAAGAGGAATTTAGGAAGATGCAGGAAGAGAATAAAGGGGAACTCAGAAAAATGCAGGAAGAGAATAAAGAGGAACTCAGAAAAATACAGGGAATACAGGAAGATAGTAATGAGCGCATGAGTCAAAAAATGAACATTATGGGTGCTGCGATACAGGAAGAGAATAGGAAGGCACAGGAAGAGGCGAAAAAGGGTCGTGACGAACTATATGCAAAACTGGAGGAAACAAGCTGTCGGATTGACAATATCGTGTTAGAGTGCAGGGAAAATCAGAAAAAAACCCTGGAACAAGTTGTTACTTTGACCAGCCAGATTAAAGAGGATAATAAGGTTATCACCGGGAAGGTCACCGCTCTCCAGAGTGACGTAGTCCTAGTAAGAAATAACATTGAATCCGTGAGGAAGGAGATAGATGTTATAAAGGTAGAGATTTCTACGGCACAAGAAGAGATGTCAGAACAAGTGAAAAATCTTAGAGGAGAGGTCACAGAAGACTTAAAGAAAATAAAAGAGAAGGTCGACGATGATCTCCGTTCCGTAAAGGACAGTATCTCAGTCAACCAAATGGAGATACAAGATATTTCACTCCAGTTCGATGATATCAAGAGCATGATTGACAAGGACAAGTCGGAAATACTCAAACAAATTATTAATCTTGCCGGAGATGTCAAGTCCGGGAAACAGAAGATGGAGGAAAATATGGACGCCCTCCAAAAATTCGAAAAAGAAGTAGGATTCTTGAAGTTGCAGGATAGGAGCACTAGGGTCTTAGTGACATCATTAATGGACCGACAGAGTAATGTCGAAGAGGTCGTACAGGCTAAATCTACTGTAACAGAAGGAATATCGCCCGTAGCTGAATCGTCTCAGAATATTACCCGCATTGAACAACCCACGGTAAATCTCAGTACTACACCGGCACAAAGTGTACCTCAAATCATTAATTTTATCCGAATGAGCGAGGACAGGCCTAGAAAATTCAACAACTTAAACGGGGTCACACCTAAAAATTTCATTAGGGACCTTGATGAATATATTCGTGAACAGAAGATCCCTACCGAAAAGCATCTGCGAACAGCGGAGAATTTTTAGAGGGAGACGTGCTCAACTGGTACCATGCTTTCCGTTATACGTTTGAAGACTATGAAGGCTTCAAGCGCTTGTTCCTACAGAGATACTGGGGAGCGGATCTGCAACAAGCACTACGGTTGGATTTGTATTCACGAAAATATTCCACAGATGGGCAGACGCAGTACGCTAATTACTTCTGTAATCAAGTACGACGAATGAAAGACCTCGACACTCCACCATCTGAAAATGAGTTGGTCCAGGCGATAACAAAGCAGTTTCCTGTGGAAGTACAGCGTTTACTCATTGCTGCTAACGTTCAGACCGCCGTGCAGGCTGAGGCCATCCTCAGACAACTCGACCATACCATGAATGTCTCAACAGTACCGAAAACTCAAAGGAGCAATACTTATCAGGTCAACGTAATAGACACTCCGAAAAACCGGAATTCGACTCCAATGCCTGAAAACGGAAATCAGAGTGGACCTAAAGAGTACAAAAACCATCCCAGAGCGTACGACCGCCGATGGGAAGAGAGAAGAACGAGACCCAGAGAGGACAGGATGGAAGATCCGAAGAATGTCCGAAGAAGGGGAAATTACAGGACACGGGACCGACCACAGGACTACAGACGGAATAGGCCCTATGATAGACCTAGATATTATTCAGATCGCAACTACCGGAATTTCAGAGATGAAATGGAGAACCGTCATCGAGAAAGCATGAGGTACATTGAAGAATTAAGGAAGGAAACTGAAAAAGGCTCAAAATGGAAGGACGCCATTCATAATCAAGACACTGATCCAGATGTGACAGGAGCTGAAAGCCTAGAGTTCCAACGACATAGGAATCAACAGCTGGGGGCTAGGGAGCTAAATCCTTCCGCGCCACAATACGCGCCGGAGTGTCAAGGAAAAAAAAAACGTCAATTTAAGACCGACTTTTTCACTCTCCTTTAACGATTTATCTTATATGAAGGAATGGACAGTTGCTCAAATAGATTCATGGTTCGTGAAACCGGAAGACCTAATCGAGGAAAAACAACCATGTCAACTTGATAAGTCTAAAGGGCTACCAATTATAGTCACCCGATTATACGGTCTTAGGGTGTACTCTCTCGTAGACACAGGCGCGTCCATTAGTATCATTTCTAAAGCTTTGTGTGAGGAACTGAAAAACAAACATGCCATACACACTATACCGGTCTCAAATGTTAAAGTGAAGGGAATAATTCCGGACAGAACCACTACGTGCAAAGAACAGGTGTACATTGATCTCCAGCTAGGTAACACTGTATTTCCACACATATTTGTTGTCATGAACAAGATTAATTTTAATCTTATATTGGGAGCTGACTTTATGAAAGAGTACAATGCCGTTATCAACATGCAAAAAATGAAATTTATCTATATAACGCCAATACAGTGGAACGAACGTCACTTCTGTCTGATCATCATGATGTACTGAAAGCCAGGGAGATAGAGGCGGATCAAGACGAAGATAGCCCAGCTAGCTCAGTTGCTGAGGTAATTCAGGAGGAAAACACTGAAATAGAACAAGGGATTTTTACCTCACCGGAGAAAATGGCCGAGGAAGAAACGAAGGAGGATTTCGTTAGCCTAGTAAGGAGAAAGGTCAGCGAAGCCAAATGTTCCAAGGAGAATCAGGGAAAATTACTCGCATTATTGACAAAATATGAGAGTGTTTTCAGTGACAAGCCGGGAAAGATCCCAAATTTCAAGTACTCACTCCTAGTCAATGACTGGACACCGTACAAACGTAAACCTTATCCTATCGCTGAGAAGTACTTCACGGAAGTGAAGAAAATTATTCAAGAAATGGAAGCTAATGGAATTATTCGAAAGGCTACCACTCCGTTCGTTAATCCACTGGCCGTGGTTCGTAAACCGAACGGGTCCTTGAGATTGTGCCTCGACGCGCGTCTATTAAATGGCCGTATCATACCGGAACACAATCCAGTTACGCCCCTGAAAGACCTGATCCGACGATTTAAGGGTAGTTCGTACCTGACCGGAGTTGATATAGTTTCTTCATACCATCACATAGTGTTGGATGATAAATCACAACTATTAACAGGTTTCCTCTTTGACCAGCAAACCTACGTCTTCGTCAGACTTCCATTCGGAATCAAGACATCGGGATGTGTTTTGCTGAGGGCCTTAGATAGAAATCTCACAGATGAGGTGAAAGAACAGACCGTGAGGTACATGGATGATATCATTCTCCCAAGTAAAAGTATTGAAGAACATCTGGAACAGTTGGAGAAACTGTTGGTCAACTTGCAAGACGCTGGTTTTAAAATCAACTTGGAAAAGTCTAACTTTTGCCAACCTGAGATCTTATTTTTAGGTCACGTTGTGGACGGTACAGGGATAAGACCTAATCCTGCGAAGATTCAGGCCATTAGTAATTTTCCGCGGCCGCGACGGGTCAAACATGTAAGGCAATTCCTGGGCTTATGTGGATTTTTTTCGGAACATTGTCCTAACTATACTGATGCAGTAGCGCCAATACAAAAACTGCTACATAAAAACAACAGGTGGTGCTGGAACCACGAATGTGAAGAGGCCTTTAGAAAAATAAAATCATTACTCAATGAAAGCATAAAATTGGGTTATCCAGATTTTGATTCTAAATTCATAATCCAGACGGATGCATCCACAATAGGAATAGGAGCTGTTCTTTTCCAAGAAGATGTTACCAATCCTACGAATAAAGTGTACTTAGCTTTTTATAGTAGAAAACTACGGAGCCATGAACTGCACTATAACACTACTGAGCTAGAGATGCTTTCCATAGTTTGTGCTCTGCGACACTGGCAGAAAATTGTTTTCGGATACCCTGTTATATCAAGGACCGACCATAAGGCTTTAACGTTCATGTTAAAAACCACGATAGCGAACGAACGTGTTTCACGGTGGTCTCTCTTTGTCCAACAATTCGACATTGAATTCGAACACTGTCATGGACGAAATAATGTCATAGCTGACGCCCTGAGCCGGAATCCGGAAGAAAATAACGCTTCTGTACAATATGTAGACCTAATAAACGAAGATCAAGAAATACTAAGAAGACTCGGATATCTTCGACAGGCGCAGAGACGAGACACCTTTACTCGTAAACTAATTGATTACTTTGAAAGGAAGCTGGTAGCTGGTGATCTAGACTATGAAGCTATCCACAAGTTAGCATCTCACTACCTGATGTTCAATAAACTGTTACATAAATATGTGGACGCGGACCACACAAAATTAAGGATTGTGGTTCCTGCAAAATTGCAGAAGGGAATTATTTGGTTAACGCACCGAACTACAGGTCATGCTGGGACAGATAAGGTGGTGGCTGCTGTACAAGAAACATTCACATGGGCAAAGATGAGAGAGATGGTACGAGTAACAATCGGAACCTGCGACACGTGCCAACGTGTAAAACCGAACAACCGCCTGCTAAAACAATATCCCATTCCGTTATTGCCTGAACAGCCCAGGAAGGTATTCGCAATCGACCTATTCGGACCACTTCCCAGGTCTACCCATGGGAACAAACATGTAGTAGTGACCATAGATGTCTTTTCTAAATTCTTGTCACTTTTCGCCATACAGAAGAGTAATACCAAGTCAATTTTGAGACGCATTACACGTAACGTGATACCTACGATGGGCAAACCAGAGTTCTTATTATCGGACCATGGTCCTCAGTTTACATCTCAGGAATTCCAACAAGCCATGAGACAGCTTGATATCAAACACGTCTTAAATTCAATCAGATATCCAGCCGGTAACCCAGCCGAGCGGGTCATGCCCGAAATCGCTAAGTTTTGCAGAATATACTCGGGACAATGTCACTGGAACTGGATAAAAGTACTGCCTATTCTTATGGATTGCCATAATAATACCATTCATGAGTCTACAGGCCAGATACCCGTTCTTATTCAACACGGGCAGTTTCCCTCGCGACCTTGGGAAAACATCGTACAATGTCCGCCTGACGTACAACCGACTCCAGCAAGGCGTATTGAAATAACAGCAGAGCACCTGCGTAAACAGGCTGACCGCAGATTACGCAGAGTTGCGAGGAAAAGATTCCACAGACCTTTACAAGTGAACGAACTGGTCTTAGTGAGAAAACCGATGGTCTCCAGCCCTACAGAACGGTTTTACGGCAAGTTTGCTGACTTGTATACTGGACCATTTAAGGTTATAAGGTCGTATAACAACAACGCCTACCGAGTCCAAAGTCTCGATGGACGACAGGAATTTATATTCAATGCCTCGAACCTAAGACTCTACCGTAAAGCAGAAGAGTGAAGAAAGAAAAAAGAAAAGACCCAGGTCGGCTGTCGAAGAAATACCAGTTTGTGTCGTGCAGAATGATTACCGTTCAGACAACTGACAGATGCTTGGAAATTATAAATACCATGAAAATTAAACAGTGAAGTAGACAGCATACGGACCACATTTTAAGGAATGAACATGATCTAAAAATTTTTAAACTTGTTAAAAATTTTTGTCCCAGTAAGAGGTGGATGTGACCGTGAGGCCACAAATGAGTGAACAGGTGTTGGTGCGGCTTGTGTTCGCTTGTCGGCGAGATGGGGCGCGCGCGACCTTGGACAAGGGCGAGAACGAGTTTTTTGTGCAGAGGGCGGCCGGCTGGCTAACGGAATAAAAATAAAAAATGAAGGTTGGCGAGTGAAAGAAGGAGGCCAGCGCGTGTCACCTGTAATTGCGAGGAACGATATGAATGAAATATTTGTAATATCTTTGGTGGCGATGTACATAATTACGGAAGGCTCAAGGGCTAAAGTAAAATAAACTGGATAAAAGAATAGCACATTTAGAGGATATAAATTAAAAACCGAAATTTTGAAATAATTTGCACGACCTTGTGGCTAAAATGGTGATGAAGTTGTAGATTCGTACAGTAGAAGAATTTAGTGTCTAAATTGACTTTACTTCCGTGCATGTGCACCAGACATGATATTTAAGTCATGTGATACGAATACTCATTCTCACACACTGGCGTGTTCCTGGACTATCACCTTCAGTCGCTCAGCGTGGAACGTCGTGAATACTGGCTTCACTCCTGTGCTCTACACGTCTGAAAATTGGATACAATTTAGAACAGTGCTGTGATCAGACGTCGAATGTGCAGATATTAATCCCTTAAGTACGTGTCATTTCCAAAATACAGTTACGTGTGTGTTTGGAGCCTACTCTAAAGCATTTTGTGTAAGTTTTAGCTTTCTTACGAGTGGACGCGGAAGACGTGGACGTGAATATTTCCAGAAGAGGACGGAATCTCACATCATGGATTACCAGTGCTTCACCATGAAGTTCTAAACTATCGACCATCGTCAGCGGCGTCGGGATGCAGATTCTTTCATCCTGGCATGGCTGATTGAGAACCCAGACTTCCAGACATGAAGATTTCTCTATAAGTCGATTACGTCTCATTTATATCTGTTCTATGTAGTTTTGTTCTATTCTTTCTTTCTTCTTAGTAAGCTATTTTGACACATTTTATGGTTGTTATTTGCTGGAATACGTCGTAAACTGACACATGTGATTACTTAATGACCATGTGGCCATGAATTTGACAGTGAGGGTTCTGATAGAGTTATCCATGTGTTATCGACACCATCTTTGCTTATTGAGTAAATTTCGTCACGAATATGAATTAATTTATGTCCGATGGATTTAATGGTAGGATATTTCGTCCACATTTTCTGTATTTTCCTTGTAATGGAACTTCTACTTGTACCTCGTGTCTGAGACAACGTGTCATCGGGATATTGAGTCCGAATTCTATGTACGAATTTAATGTGAACATGTGCATTGGGGGCATGTGATAATTAGTTGGAGTAATTAATCATCGAGACACTTTTAAGTGGATATTATGTATTTGTAGGACGTTGGTAGGTCCTGATATTTCATGACTACACGTATTTGAGATTAGGATGCGACAAGTTAGGGTCGTCATTGTGGTACACTGTACGTGTAGAGTATATGGAATAATTGTGCATGGCACAAATCTTCGTGAAACTGAGCTTTTCACATGTTAATGGATTATTCGCGATAAATGCAGTGTAGCCTAATATTGGTGTCTTCAGATGAAGAAAATGAAAGTCCATGTTAATTGATGTACTTTTTAATTCGTGGGAATATCCCAACTTTTCTCAAGTAATCCAGTAATTTCAAGCTCAAGGTACAGATGAACGTTCGAGAAGGCCTTAGGTCTGAAGAACAGGTCTTCGACGAAATATCTAAACAATATCTGATTCGTGACTATATCAGCTCATTCGTTGATGCAATTTTTCGCTCTCATGTGATAACTCAATCTTGCTGTAACTCAATAAATTCGTTAACAGGAGAGTAATACGGTTGATCGACACTCGTCGACATGTACATAGTGTAGATATTTTCTTCTTGGTACTCACAGTCTTCTTGACAATTTCCGTAGTTAGCTGTAGAAGTAGTAATTTGTTAGTATTTAGAGGATTATTTTTTTTATGTGTTCTGTTCTGAAATATGTGACACTGATATTATCGATTGATAGTGGACAGGATTTCCACATGGATGGTATTCTCCCCATTTACTTACGTTTGCAAGCCCAGGAGGCGTTTTATTTTGTTTAATTGTTGGTCAAATACTTAACGTTCAGTATAAATTCTCACGGAAAGAGATGTGAGACGACGTGAACAGGTATATCCGACGTCTCGGATTAACTTAGAGAAAACCAAGGCAAATTCAACTTTTCATTTTATTGTTAAGATAACGACTGTAAATTTTATTTTTGCTATGAGTGATAACTTTTGAATCTTGGATATTTCTTTATTATACTCGTTCTTACAATTACTGCATTTTTTCCAGATTGTCGATGAAGGCTTGGCCCAGACCTCATTTTTCTGAATGAAAATTTTAATTCAACTTTAAACCAATAATTTAATAACTTTAAAGACGAGAAAAAAAATTTTCACAATGTAAATACTCTGTTAGAATGTCAGGGAAATAACTGTCGTGTACCGTCCCATTTGATTGTGCCTAGGTTTGTTACATCAAGAGCCATATAAAATTCCGTAACGTAACGATCATAATCATAATCACAGATTTCAGGATGGCCAATATTGCATTTAATTAAATAAAAGTGTCACATTTGTTCTATACTTGGAACGTGCTTATTTGATGAACCCTATGATAAATCCTGCCACATTCATTTATTTTATAAGCCTACAGCCACCGAACTGAGCACCCCTGGGGTGTCTCGTGTTCGCAGACTGACTAGGACGGGCACAGTATGTATGTATGTATGTATGCATGTATGTATGTATGTATGTATGTATGTATGTATGTATGTATGTATGTATGTATGTATGTAGTGCAACCAATGCATGAAACCGTATATGCAGCAGCTAGCTCAGAAAAAATAGTTTCGGAAATGACCCTCGCTAACCAAGCTTCTCTTTGGTTCTAGTCGATGAGAATATCTCCACCATAAATCACGATAGCTGCGGTTCGTATAAATGGACACGCAAGAATCCGGCTACCCCTTTAAAGGAAATGAACTTCATTTCCAATCCACAGGAGATAATGGGTCTACTTGGCTTACCTTTCATGACTGGTAGAATATCGAGAATTATGGGGGTGAACTGATAGTCTTATCATCAAGTAAGGGAACCTTGTTCCCAATTGAGTAGGTACAGTAACGGGACAGTTACTCCAAGTTATTTCCACCACATCACACAAATATTTACTCGAAATATTTAATCACTTATTTCTAACTACAAGGTTCAGAGTAATATTATTATATAAATTACCTGGATGTGTGGCTGAGACGGTTAAGGAGCTGGCCTTCTGACACCAACTTGGCAGGTTCAATCCTGGATCCGTCCGGTGGTATTTTAAGGTGCAAAAACACGTCAGTCTCGTGTCGGTAGATTGGCACGTTAAATAACTCCAGTGGGACTAAATTCAGGCTCCTCAGCGTCTCCGTAAACCATAAAAATACTTTGTGGGACGTATAAATAATAACATTATTGTTTATTAATTAAATTATTAAAGTATTTATTTATTTATTTATTTATTTATGTATTTATTTATTTATTTATTTATTTATTTATTTATTTATTTATTTATTTATTTATTTATTTATTTTTGTGTCATGTGGTTCGGATTACACTTCAATGCATATGTGCAGGGTGCTGTAAAATCATAGTCAGCAGTCGTTTACGCACTACGGTGAGATTTTCTTATTCTATTAGGAATCAGTTACCCAATTACTCCACAGTATCGTGAGACTAAATCGTCATAATTATATACTGAGTCTCATCACGCCTAGGCCATATTTGCAGGACACGGTTGAGGTGGAGTTAAACAGAGGAACTCACTTCATGAAACAATACCCCCCTCCAAACCCTATGGGACTACAGCCCATAAAGTGCCTTGGCCTACCAAGCGACCGCTGCTCAGCCCGAAGGCCAGCTGATTACGAGGTGTCGAGTGGTCAGCACGACGAATCCTCTCGGCCGTTATTCTTGGCTATCTAGACCGGTGCCTCTCTCTCACCGTCAGATAGCTCCTCAATTCTAATTACGTAGGCTGAGTGGACCTCAAACCAGCCCTCAGGTCCAGGTAAAAATCCCTGACCTGGCCGGGAATCGAACCCGGGGCCTTCGGGTAAGAGGCAGGCACGCTACCCTTACACCACGGGGCCGTATTTCATGAAACAATAGTCATTTCAAATTAGTGAATCGTACAGAAGTAAACCCTCTGGCCTCAAAAATAAAAAGAAACAAATATTCTTTCATGGCCTTAAACGACAAACGAGGGTAAAAAGTGTGTCAGCTAAGAATCAAATTAATCTTTATAATCCTGGGGGAATGATGGGAAAAAGATTATTCATTAATTTAATGTATTGAATTGCACGCAAGTTTTGCATAACGTCTGGTTTTACCACACCATGCACATTTCCGCAAAGTGATTACTTCAGTTTACTAGACAAAAGTCCACTAGGAATTTTACTCGACTTTTAGATGTAATAGCATGGCAAATATCACAGAGTTGTTCACACACACTTCATACATGTGTTGGCTATCTGGTTCATTAAAACATTTCTTTCTGCAGATTTTATTATTGTAAGCATGTACTGGCTGCGAATTCACAAGATGTCCAAGTTCCTGATTAGTGTCGAAACAGGATCTATTCAACATGGCCTACGTCGTGTAGAAGCTGGGACGGATCTCGGTTCTCTTCCTCTCTCTTTCGCGTAGTAATCTTTGCCAGTTGACCTATTGTTGGAAAATGTTCCACGTTCAGACGATAACTAAAATAGAACCCTGATAATACACAAGTTACCGGGCGAGTTGGCCGTGCGCGTAGAGGCGCGCGGCTGTGAGCTTGCATACGGGAGACAGTGGGTTCGAATCCCACTGTCGGCAGCCCTGAAGATGGTTTTCCGTGGTTTCCCATTTTCACACCAGGCGACGTAAAGCCCCTAGCAAGAAAAAATACACAAATTGATCTCCTGCTGTTCCATTCATTACAGTGTAAATTTGCTCACCCTTTATTATGTACAATTACTTTATAGATAATGCAGGTAAAAGTGAAAATTTTATTTAAAGATATATTTAAGAGTGATGTCTCACAAATCTGCTCTAGTTACAATCCAATATTTATTTTGTTATAACTCACCCGTGTTTTATTAATAAAAACAACAGTGAGAGTTACAATGATGTGTGTTTTTAAATGTTAAGGGGGGACCTACAGTTTTCAACATAGAAAAATGGGATGTATTAATCTCTCTTTCTGCAGCAATGCAACGAAATTCATATAATAAAACGAGCTTGAAATTTGATCCTAAATTAACTTAATATTTTCAGAAATCTCACTATCGAATGATCGTATAGGACGAAGTGGAGAAATGGAGGTGCATTTTCTAACAGGTAGATCCACAAATGTGGTGCTTGGAGTATAGTTCATGGAATGACTGGGCTCACTTTATCCTACTGCAAAATCTTAGAATGATGGAAATCCCTAATGGTATATATTACCAGCTTCTGTTACCAATTTTTCCAATGTAACTTTTTATGAATAATCTTAGAAGATTAATAAAGGGGAATTTAAGAGAAGGTGAAGGTTAATTTTACAAAATAACGCTTATAGTGTTTCGTTCTCGCGTAAACGTACGTAACTTAATGTGAAAAATTCATGCCTCTACTAATGATTTCTACACTGAATTTTATGGAAATATTTAAATTTATTCCAGGAAAATGACATCTATAATAAGTACGTATGTAAGAATACATATTACTTGAGGACGAGCTGGTTGTGATATCACTTCTGTACAACAAAATTTAGCCTGTACCAGTATGATACGAAATTGTTATTCTTAAGGGAACAGGGGTAGTGTAAAATATTAAAATAGGGTGGCTTTTTTTCTTGGGTAAAATGACTTAGGGACTTTCCGTATTACTACGATATAAGGTTTTTGTGTATAATGATTGTTTATGGGGTGATATTCATGATTCTGTTGATCCCTGCGCTCAGGTGCCACGACCTTTTTTTCCATACTTAACATTATTTTTTTGTTCTGCACTGGGGAAAGAAATTCAGTTTAAGTTTCCTGCCTCTAAGAGAATGTTTCTTAACACAAGTTGGCTAATCTGTGTACACATTGTCTATTTTTATTTGTTTTGCCACCTAACAGTACGGTTTTTATAGCGAAGTTGGCGCTTGGTTACAGGAGTTGATGAGGTACTGAATCTTGCTGATGGTAAGGTTTGAGGAGATCCTGACCGATTCACAGACGGTGACACAGACTTATTACAAAGTTACTTTGGGCTGGCAGTACGAAGGAACACCAACAATTCAGAACGCCATGCATAAAGCTGAGTGGGCATCCACTGCTCCACTAATGAAACTCCAAAGCATATTCTCTACACTAAAGTCCAGACTCTTGATGTATGAACCAGCGATCCCAAATTATTTGCGAAATGTACATCCATAAACAATCTGTTACCTATGCAGTAAGGGAATTCATCAAACCCACCTACAGGGGAAGCAATTATAGCAGTTGCATTTTTGGTTATTCTACTCTAGCACGTTCCCTTACGTAAGTACAGACATAAAGACAGACTACCTTCATTTTACTCCTTAAGACTCTTTGAATAAAAAAAATTATTGGTGATATGGTCATCAGTCCATGGAATGGTTTGATGGAGCACTCCCTGCCATCCTAGGCTGGTACTAACACTTTCCTTCCTACGCAACTACTACATGCCATATCTAGGGTAATCTACTTGTTATATTCATACCTTCATCTACCTCTTCCGTTCCCAGTCCCTTATGTTCACCAGAAACTCACTGAACAAATTATGGTGTTCCAACACGTGTCCTGTCAACATCTCTTCTTCTGGTCAAAATTCACAAAACATTTCTCCTTTCACCGATTAATATCAGTATCTCTTCATTTCCGATCCGATCTGCCCATCTCACCTTCAACATTATGCTGTAGACCAACATTCCTATTAAAGAAAGTTCACTCTATCCAAAGTTTGGGTGCTTGTTTCAAATTACTTAATGAATATATCCTCGAAAGTCGTCAAGGTGTGTTTCCATACCAATAAAAATCTGATTATTTTTCGTTCTGTATTATTTGTACGCACTAGTATCTTATTCGTTTAATTTCACTTTAATAATTCACACAAACTATCGTCGAGTGTGATTATCCATACGTGGTCTATGTACTAGGTATTTCATATCGTCTCCAGTAGACAAGGACGATAGGGTGACAGCACAATAGAATGTGGGTCGATAGATGACCAAGCACACTCACAATTCTTCACGGAGGAAATTGTGTTTGGCTGGTCTGTACTGCAGCGAGGAAATTGAGCCGTTGGCGGCGAACAGTGTGCGTGGCCTTATCAACGGGCGGTGCCAAGTGCATTGTACTCTTGCGAGTGATCGCCTGAACAAAGACACCATTTACAGCGTGACAAGTCACCCATTATATTGCAAGAGCGGCTCATTCTGGGGCTGAAGAGCAATCGGAAACCTTAAGTTAAACTCCGTTATAGAACGCCAAGATATATAACTTAAATATTGAATAGAATATGGGACATTATTTAGTAATGTAATAAATTGGAAATAGATTTTTCTTCTTAATGTTTGTTTTAAGGTAACGCGGTTCATTGATAATAATAATAATAATAATAATAATAATAATAATAATAATAATAATAATAATAATAATAATAAAAGTATAATATTTATTAATATTACTGAGGTTGCCAAACTCACAAAGAACATCATAAAATATCAATTTAGTAGGCCTATCTAATATAATTTTAATCCAGAATAAAAACAATAATTTTATTGATAATGTAGAGAAAACGATACTTAAACACAAAGAAGCATCAAATAAATAACTTTATGCTCCACGATTGCCGAAATATAAATAGGCTATTATATGTCAGAAAACGGAATCTTAATAAGGCTCATTATAGTTCAAGTTTCATTATGTTACAGGTTCTCCACCAATCAGAGTTCAGATTTTCATTATGATACAACTGTTTGACCAATTGGGTAAGGATAGCATTGCACCTGCGCTCAACGCATCGCTTCGCACTTGTTTCCAAAATTATGTATGTCGGACACACACAATGCACCTTCTACTTCCAATATTCCACAACCACACGACACATTTCCGCAAATTCACTTCACCAACAGTACAAAAACAATTTGTATTTGAAATAAAGCTAGGTTATGATAACCTTCCATCAAAGCTTTTAAGACGAATGACATTGTCAAGCTTTCTGCTCCACTCAGGGAAAATCAAAAACCCAGCGCAAGCGCTTCACTCGTTTTATAAACATACTCGTGTCTTAATTATTGCCACTATAGGCTTGTTGCATAATGTACTATTAAGTAGTTGGAGCGTAGAGGTGATGCCTCAAGATCAATGTCGAGGCTTTCAATGTTTGTATGCCCCAGCTCACGATGGTCTAATTCGGTACATCAAAGCGTCGTAAGTAGCTGACCAGTAGTTTATGAATGGTACCCCCTTACACCCAGCATGGGCCCTATGACCTCGATGTCCTCATGATTGTACTTATTGAGGTAATATGGAATGGTTGTTGAATATATCCTCTTATTTTTGTTCATCGACTACAACGGGCTGTTGTGCAAGTGCTTCAAATCTGACTGTCGGGTCGAGAATGAAACCATTTTTGCTCCCAGGTTTGAAGGCGATCATGTCGATTCGTGTTGTTCCACCATCAACTGCGAGACCATGGACCAGAGGTATAGAACGAAACGAGACCACAGAACTATTTACAAACAGACGATTGGAGCGGCGTTTAGGAAATTCACAAAGGCTTACAGACAACGCTGAAAGGTATAACAGCCTATAATGGAGATGTATATTATTATTATTATTATTATTATTATTATTATTATTATTATTATTATTATTATTATTATTATTATTATTATTATTATTATTATTTTAGTTCCGTTTGGGCCTGCTATAGACCAAGTGGTTCTTGTCTCTAGCAGCTTTCTTCTTTCACCAGCACTCCTTCATTCTTGCACTGTGAATGTCTTTTCGCTCCTGACCCCATTTCACACCTCCTCCCGGACGTACTGTTTTGTCTGTTAGTGACGGGAGAGAGTTTGATGTTTTGATCAACGTTTTGTACCTATTTCTGTCATAAATTTCGCTGGGAGCAATGTCCAATTCTTGAAGGTCTTTTCTGACGAGTCTTGCCCACTTGGCATTAGTCGCTTTCCCTCTAGAGATGGTGTGGAAGATTCTGGAGGTGAGCCTCTGATTGTCCATTCTCATGACATGACCATAGAAGTTCAATCTCCCCTTCCTCATAGATGTTGTAATGCTCTCCAATTGTTGGTACAGTTCGTTGTTGTGCCTGATTCTGTACTTGCCTTCTTCTTTAATAGGGCCCATGATTTTTCTCAAGATCTTCCTTTCCTTCAGCTCCAGTTTTCTAAGTTGCCCTTTTCTTACCATGTTTAGGCATTCTGAGGCATATAGTACTGACGGTCTCACTACAGTAGTGTAATGCCTGATTTTGAGGTTAAGGGAGAGGGACTTGGATTTGTACATATTCTTACATAGGTGGTAGGCGCTTTCCAGTTTGATGCATCTGCTGTTTATGGCCTGATCTTCATTCATGTTTGGGGTTATCCATTCTCCTATATATCTTAAGGAGTTAGTCCTTTGTACTGTTTTGTCCCCCAGTAGGATTGATTTGGGCGCACCTTTGATGTTGGTGATAAACTGTGTTCTGTTGATAGCGATCTTCAGCCCTACATTAACTGCCATGTGGTCGAGAGAAGATAGTTGATGGATAGCTTCCTCCACACTCGATGCCAGGAGTGTAAGGTCGTCTGCGAAGGCTAAACAGTTGTCAGTTAACTTGTCTTTCTTGTAGCCTATTCTCAATCCAGAGTCATACTTCAGCATTTTCGCCCACTCACGAATGACTTTTTGGAGATGGCAGTTAAGGAGGATTGGACATAGGCCATCCCCTTGTCTAACACCTGTTTTGATCTCAAAGCTCTGGGACAGTTCCCCTCTGAATTTGATTCTGGCTGTAGTTTTGGTAAGAGTTGCTTTCACTAGATGTAAGGTTTTCTTATCTAGTCCCAGTTCAGCAAGTGCCTGGAAGAGTGACTCTCTATCTACTGAATCGTAGGCCTTCTGAAAGTCAACAAATGTTGCTATGTAGGGTGAGGCGCTTAGGTTTTTGTAAGTGATGATGGTTTTGAGGTTCAAGATTTGTTCGGCGCATGACCTTGACTTGCGAAATCCAGCCTCTCCGATGCAGGAGTCTAGTTGAGCATCCACTCTTGTGAGTAATACTTTGGAGAGTATCTTGTACGTCACTGATACAAGGGAAATCCCTCTGTAGTTGTTGAGATCTGATTTGTCGCCTTTTTTTGTTTAACGGGTGGATGATAGCTGAGGTCCAGTCGCTAGGTAACGCTTCTGTCACCCACATATTAGATATGATTTCATGGATACTTTGGATTGACTCCTCATCAGCGTATTTCCAGAGCTCTGATATGATTCCATCCTCGCCCGATGCTTTGTTACATTTCAATTCTGAAATGGCTTTCTGGATCTCCCCCTTTGTTGGTGGGAGAGAGTCCGACTTAGTAACATTCTGAGGTTCGAAATGCAGTTTCTCCTTGGGTTCCTTTGAATTTAGAAGGTTGTTGAAATACTCTGCTAGAACTGTGGTGCCATTTTCATTGTTCATTTTCAGCTTTCCATCAGCTCCCCGAAGGTGAAGTGTAGGGGCTGTGTAGTGTGTTATTTGAGATTTGAAAGTTTGGTAGAAGTCTCTAGTTTGGTGAAAATTATAGAGCTTTCCTTTTTTCTCGTTTCGGGCGTCTCCCGCGTCAAGGTTAACGTTTGTGGGAGTCGAACCTCTGTCCGAAGTTAAGGATCTTCACCACCCACGTCCCCGTTTCCATTCTATCTTGCCTGCTTTGATCTGCAGTATCAAGCTATATTTTTAATTTCGAAAGGTTTAACTGAGATAGAAGGTGTTCTTGTGTTTTGCGAGGGATAAGACATCACGTTATTGCCTAGTACGACAGAGCACCTCCTCGGTGGTCACATGGTCTACCTATGGGGACATTTAGTGAACATCCGTGTTTCAAAGGTCTGCAATAGGTTTAACCTATACCGTAAAGCTGGCCGGCCACACAGATTACTTTGCGTATCACCAAAGAGTTTCGAAGCAGAGATCACGTTTGCACAAAAGGTTTAATTTCATAAAATAAGACTCCTTGCAAATCAGATCCTATTTTGTTACTTCTTAATCAGGATTCTATTTTTGGGTTAACCAGACTCCTAGGCATTTGAAATATCCGTAACGATTGTGAAAAACCGGGTAACTGACAACGCACTTCCTAACCATTATTTTCCTTAAGACTGGGCACGCCTCTCAGCCACGTACTGTGCCCGTATACTAGGTTCGTCGGCGAGTAAGAGACCCCCCAGGGGCGCTCAGTTCACATAACCAGACTTAAAATTGATGTGAGTGGCAGGATTGACATAAGGTTTAGAAATCAACACTGTTATAAGCGTAAAGAACATATAACATTTTTATTCAAATAAAATGTTTAATAAATTAGCCATCCTGATATCAATGATTATGTAAATGATCGTTACTTTACTTTAATTATTTTTGCTCTTGATGTAACAGAAAAATAAAAATACTCTAAATGGGGTGGTACATTTAATTTAGCTTCCCTACCATTCTAACAGAGTTTTCAGGCAGCATTGTTTTTCTTCATTTGGAACATTATTTTAACAATTTGAAGTTTAATTGAATCGTAATAAAAACGAGGTCGTCGAGAACTTTCCTCGAACAATCTAAAAAAAGAACTAATTTTAATGAGGGTATAATAAAATTTTCCAAAATTAATTAGTTTTACAACCTTGTCAAAATGTGGATGAAATTCTGTTCGTCATAAATTAAGTTAATATTTAATTGAAAATTTTGAATTTGCCTTTATTTTAAGTTATTTCGAGACGTCGAATATATCTGTAATTTCTTCCCACTTCTCCTCGTGAAAACTATTAACAAAACCTATCGTTACATAATCATTAACTGAACAAAACTAGTATTATGACCTTTCAGAAAATCAATAAATAAGGGAAAATATCCTCCACGTGGAAATCCTGTCCACATACGAATTCACACAACAAAGTTCCACATATCAACATAACACAATACATAGAAAATGAACATCATGACACTTGAAAAATCTCTAAATCTACAACGACTGGAAATTACTACAGAAGAAATATGTACAATATTTACACATTATCGACGTGTATTAACCAATCTTACCACTCGTATTAAGTCATCCATCATGTAGAAAATAAAGTCTCCGCGTTAGTACGGAATAAGGCATTTAAAATGAGCCTGCCTGGTTCTGAGTTGCGATCGTATCACAATATTTCATAGAGGATCCATTCTATAGACCTGAACCTTCCTAATAATATTCTCACGCACCTTGAACTTGTAATTACTGAATCTCATGAGCACAACTAGGATATTATCCGGAAATATAGAGTACAATAATCGCAATGACTTGTCCTTCTTATTGGAAGACATTACTA